>NC_064641.1:242708299-243011330 GCF_023864345.2 Schistocerca serialis cubense | reverse complement strand
ATGGTGAAGAGTGAACTGACTAATATGCTTCACAAATTTGTGGTATAAATACGATTTTAGTTTGGTTGAGGAGATAATTTACAGATAAATAAATATAACGCCTTTAGCTCATTGCAATGTCGTAAATAGCTTCCACTTTATTCCCTCTTCCAAGGGCTGGCTATATAATAAAGAGCTGAGTATTTTTAAGCAGTGTGTTGACCCTATTGTCAACCTTTTGCATACGCTAAACATTTCGTTAGGCAACAGACTGATACCACTTATCGATTAATTATGAGTTGCTGGTTGGAACTAAGACCACCAGCTCGCTGACCTATGAATAACCTTTTTCAAAGGGTGTTTCTCCATGGAGTTAACAAATCATTACTTTTATTGACCTATGTAGATAACCCTATGCTTGCGGTAAACATTTCGTCAGCCAAGAGACCAGTATTGCGTATCGTTTATTTAGCAGATACTGGGTGTAATTAAGACTACTAGCTCGCTGACCTATGGATAACCCTTTGCATGTGGTAAAATTTCATCAGCCAGCAGGCTGAGGTCACAGTTCAAGATGCTGACCTGATGGATAATCTGTAAACATTTCGTTAGCCAACTGGCCGGTATCAAATCGATTAATTAGCAGGCTTTCTGTTATAATTAAGGCTGCTAGACTGTTGACCTATGGATAACCCTGTGCATGTGGTAAAATTTTATCAGACAGACCAGAATCGCATATCGTTTAATTAGCAGACACTGGGAGTAATTAAGACTAATAGCTCGCTGACCTATGGATAACCCTTTGCATAGGGTAAAATTTCATCAGCCAGCAAGCTTACATCACAATTCAAGCTGTTGACCTGATGGATAATCTGTAAACATTTCGTTTGCCAACTGGCTGGTATTACATCCATTAATTAGCTGGCTTTCAGTTATAATTAAGACTGCTAGATTGTAGACCTATGGATAACCCTCTGCATGGGACACAAATTTCATCAGCCTGCATGCTGATGTCACATTTCAGCACATTGACCTAATGGATAACCTTTTAGTTTTGTAGAAGCTGCAAAGCATTACATCTTCTAACCTTCTGGATAACCTTTTAAGTCAAAAAAGTGGAACTTTAGAGATATCCTGGTGGAGTGTGTATATAAGCTCATTCACAGATCAGAGAAGTTAGAGTTCTACAAGTCAATAGCTGTGTTATTGATCTTGCTTCAAAGACCTACCAAAATGTAAGTATATGTATTGCTTTAAGCATAGTTAAGCATCAACATAAACATGAAATAGTTTATATTATATCTTAAGATAGGAATCCTTCATTGCAGAACCTTAATGCTCTTGGCAGTGGGGCTAGCATACAGAAGGCAACAACGAGGTTGTCAACATTACCTATAAATGAGAAGTTCATAATACTACGAGCAAAAAGGGTTACTACACCCTTTGGTCCAGCGGTGCTTGTGGAATTAGAAAGCACAAAAGTCTTTCTTCCTACTCGGTTTTCTAAGATGAGCGATGAAGATTTGGAGTACCTCAACAGTGGAAAAGTTCATTTAACATATACTGGAAGAGTTGAAGAAAATAATATAGACACAGTTAGTTTTTGTGTAGACTAAGAAGAGTGTTTATAGTGTGTTTTATAGTGTGTCTTGTAGAGTGTTTTATAGTGTGACTAATTACTTTGCGTTTAGAAAGAAGAAAAATGTCTTTAGAATTTAATAAAGTATGTGCACATGGGAATGTGAAGGTTGTAGATGTCAACAGTTTTGTGGATGATGGGTGTGATAGAAAACTTAAAGATGAGGATACACTCAACTTCAGATTTAGATTACACAGTGTTAGTAACAATTTTTTAGAATATAAAAGGCTTCTGGAAGAAGTAATTTTGAAAGAAATAAATGACAAGTTCTGTAAAGGTGAGCATTACTTAGCTTATCTGAGATACAGCAAACTCCAGTGTACTTATGAGACTGAACTTTTCGTATTCAATCCAAAAGAACTTGGAGTACACTACTTCAAAGAATTGTTATATATATTACAGACATCTTCGATATCAGATTCTGTGTTCTGTAGATATGACCAATGTGAAGCAGAGTATCATTTGAAAACAGATTTCTCAAACAGAGAAATCAAGTGTGTATATTCAAATTGTAAGCAATTACTTCTCGGTACAGATAGACTGTACAAACTGTGGGGGCATGGCTACTAGTGCTCTACCGCAAAAGCGAAGAAGTGAGCAAGCAGATGTAGAATTAGAATGGACTAATAGACAATCAGCATTCCGAAAACGTATTTGTACTGGTGAAATATATAATCACAACATTCAAGACCCACGACTTTTTTTGGAAAGGTGTTTCCCATTGTTTAAAACAAATGTTGAAACAAAACATCAGGCTTTGAAAATCAATTGTTCTCTTTTGTGCATATTCCTCTCACCAATATCTGCTGAGGAAAAGGAAATTTATATTTCTTCTAAAAATAAAGAGTTTTTTATTTCTGATGATATATATGCATGGTACACAGAACATGTTGTGGAGGCAATCATGAAAAAATTTGATTCATTTCAAGAGAGAGATTCAGGTTTAGCATTAAAGGAAATTGTAAAGCTTTGTGTAAATCTTAATGTAAATAAAGGCTTTCGAGTTGGGAGGAATCATGAATTGCCTGATGTAATTAGAGACAAGAGAGCAGTAGTTAGCATACATAGCAGTGATAATGAATGTTTTAAATGGGCAGTGTTATGTGCTTTGTATCCAGTGAAACAGAATAAATATAAGTTGTCTAATTATAAAAAATTTGAAAATGAACTTAATTTTACTGGAATTCCATTTCCAATGGAGTTTAAATATCTTACTCAATTCGAGAGGCAGAATCCAGGTATATCAGTTAATGTCTATGGAATTCAGTATGATAATGGTGATTGGATGGTTGCAAGGAAAAATATTACTCAAAATAAAGAGTTTAATTTTGTACCTATACATATAAGCAAACAAAGATATAATAGGCATGCAAATCTATTAGTACTTCAAACTGATTTTTCTAATATTTATCACTTCTACTGCATAACCAATCTATCTCGTTTGATGAGATCTTCACTAACAAGCCATAAACAATCGATTCACTTCTGTGAAAGATGTTTGTGTTACTTTTACACAGAGGATAAACTGAAGGTGCATTTGGAAGATTGTATTAAATTTCAGGCTGTGAGAACAGTAATGCCAAGTAAAGAAACTAAAACTATACAATTTCAAAACTACTGCAATAAGGAAAAGGTACCATTTGTTATTTATGGTGATATTGAATGTATGTTACAACCTCTCACAACATGTTCTCAAAGTAGTGAGAGATCTCATTCAGAACCTGTTCATGTTCATGTTCCATACAGTGTTGCAATGTATGTACATTGTACTCATGATGAAAAATATTCCAATTTTTACTTGTATAGAGGGTTAGATTGTATGAAGTGGTTTACTGATAATCTAAATGCAATTTCGGACAATATATTACAATACTTTAAGAATAAAAAGCAATTACAGATGAATGATCAGGACAAAGAGTTCTTTGAAAACGCTAAAACATGCCATATATGTAAAAAACACTTCCTTACAACTGATGTAAGATTCAAGGATCATTGTCATTTTACTGGAAAATTTCGTGGAGCAGCACATCAATCTTGTAATTTAAATTATAAGCCTAGTGTGATAATACCAGTAATATTCCATAACTTAACGAATTATGATGCTCACTTTCTTATAAAAGATTTATGTGAATGCATGGTATCTGATGAGGAGAAAGAAATTTCAAAAAAGAATGAAAGCCGTGTCACCTTAATACCTACAAATACTGAAAAATACAAGTCATTTACAAAATATGTGAAAAAAGTAATAGGTGATAAATCATTTGGCTTCATTAAATACCGATTTATAGACTCTCTAAATTTTTTAGCTTGTTCATTAGAAAAATGTGTCTCATATATGGATAAATGCTCTTTACAATTAACAAGAAAATATTTTAATGATGAAAATCAGTTCAATTTAGTATGTCAGAAAGGTATATTCCCATATGAGTATATCACTGATGAAATGAAATTGCAAGAAACAAAACTACCACAGAGAGAACATTTCCAAAGTCTTCTAACTGGTGAAACTGTATCACACTTAGAGTATAAACGTGCATATGATGTATGGGCTCTTTTTAAATGTAAAACTATTGGAGATTATTCAGATATATACTTAAAATCTGATGTTCTATTGCTTGCAGATGTATTTGAAAATTTCAGAAAATTATGTCTTGATACATATAAATTAGATCCTGCTCATTATGTAATATCACCAGGTTTAGCTTGGGATGCTCTTCTTAAATCTACAAATGTAATATTGGAGTTAATTACAGATGTAACCCAATTACAATTTGTTGAAAGAGGAATCAGAGGAGGTATTGTTCATTGCTCACACAGACATGCTGTAGCTAATAACAAGTATATGAAGAGTTATGATTCTTCTAAGGAAGAATCATTCATTGGATATTTTGATGTAAATAATCTGTATGGGTGGGCAATGATGCAATACTTACCTGTTGGTAATTTTAAGTGGTTAACAGCAGATGAGGTACAAACATTCAATGTAATGAATGTATTGGATGAAGCTGATGTTGGATACATATTAGAAGTTGATCTGAAGTATCCCAAAAAATGTCATGACCAACATCAAGATTTTCCTTTGTGCCCTGAGAAAATGAAATCTCCTAAGAGTAATAGTAAAGCCCCACCTAGATTAATGTGTACACTTTATGATAAAACGAAATATGTTTTACATTACAGAAATCTTAAACAAAGCCTCTCTTTAGGTCTTGAATTAGAAAAGATTCACAGAATTCTATCATTTTCTCAGAAGGCATGGATGAAACCATATATTGAAATCAACACAAGAAAAAGGATTCAAGCTAAAAACGATTTTGAAAAAAACTTTTTTAAGTTAATGAATAATAGTACCTTTGGTAAGACTATGCAAAATGTAAGAAAAATGCGAGATGTTCGATTGGTAACCTCATGGAATGGTAGGTATGGTGCAGCAGCATATATTGCCCAACCAAATTTTAAGAAGAGGGTTATTTTCGATGAATCTTTAGTTGCTATAGAAATGGCAAAAACATCAGTAGTATTTGATAAACCGATTGCGGTAGGAATGACAATCCTTGACATTTCTAAAACAAGTATGTTTAACTTCCATTATAATTATATGTTGAAAAAGTATCCTCTACAAAAAGTGAAAATGTGTTACACTGATACTGACAGCTTTGTATATCTTATATCTACAAGTGATTTGTATAGTGATATCAGACCCGACATTAATTGTATGTTTGATACCTCTGGATATTCATCTGAAAATAGATATAATATTCCAATATGTAACAAACATGTAATTGGTTTAATGAAAGATGAATTTAATGGAGAGATTGTAACTGAATTTATTGGTCTCAGAGCAAAAATGTATGTAATAGATACTGATTCTCATTCTACTATAAAGAAGGCGAAAGGTGTGAAACGTGCATCTCTGAAGGAAATAAGTATTGATGACTACCGTAGTTGCATATTGGATAATGTACCAAAAATGACTACACAATACACTATTCAATCTAATTCTCATATAGTACACACTATAAAGCAAAGAAAATTAGCATTAACATATGATGATGATAAAAGGTATGTGGAAAAAAATGGTGTATATACATTACCATGGGGACATTATAGGATAGAAAAACTTTCGGATGTATAGCACAATATGTCATTATCAAAACTTGTGATATGTAAAATGTATACTTATAAAGTAAATAAAAATAGTAAGTCTATATAAGTTGTTCAGTATTTTATTAAAAAAATAAACCTTATCACTTACATTCACATTTAACAATTATCTCTAACATCATTGGCATGAAGTCGACAACAATATTGGTAACATTTTAAATATTCATCATCTTGCATACATTGTGGTAACAGTTTAAAGATTTGTGGAACTGAGATTAACTTAGGTAAGAGCTTGACAGGAAATAGATAATAATCTAAACCATTTAGATTCTGAGGTTGTCCCAGTTTATGATATATTCTAAATATAGTTTTACAAACATTCATTGTCTTTAACCATTGAAACACCATAAAAACGTCGCACTCATCTTCTTGGAAACCATAATCTTCAAGTTGTATGAGATTTAAGTCATCCGGAATAACATTCTTCAAGCACCGTAGAATTTCCATTTGCAGATGATTTCTAGTGTATGCAATTGTTTTACACTCTCTGTGCGCTAGAAGCAAGGTTCTTATAAGACTTTCCAGTGTACTTGCTGAATAAGGTACAGTATGAACACTTAATATTTTTTCTGCATCATCAATCAAGTTCACCATTAAACAAGTCACAATATTGTGTCTTGATTCAATGATTATTACCTTATTCATTTTGATACAGTCTGTTACAAGAGCAGTACTAACAGTAGAATATAACTTTATAAGCTTATATCTGCACACGTTTTATCACGCGGTTGGTAGTGGGGTTCATATCAATAATAACATCATGTATTACAAGACAGTATGCCATTGTGTTTCTTTTAAAAGGATTCTTTGTTTCTATCTCAATCTTCATATCTATTATGGAGGATTTTATTGATTCATTTTGATGTGAACAATCAATAACAAATATGGGGTTGTTATGGAATTCAATTGGACTGAAAAGTGGTTTACTTAATCCATTATAAATATAATATGAAGGCTGAAATCTTGAATATACATCATATGCTTGAGCCAATGTTTTGGTTTCAAAATCACATAGAAAGTTTTCTTCTGGATATCGCACAGAATTTAAATACACTTTCAAATTTGTTATATCTACACTATCAAATATACTAGAATCTTTGTCATAGGCTTCCCTATCAACTTGAAAACCCAAAATTACATATCTAGCAGTTTCCAAATGTGTTGTGAACTTAATTTGCCAGGACCAAAAATTAATCTCTGGTGCTATGCTTTCTATTAAATCCCAATGACGAAATGCAAGTCTTAAACTTCTATCTTTTTTCAAAATATTCCACAATGGAATTTGATTTTTATCTGCTACATGCACATGAGGCATTTCCCACCACACTTTTTCCAGTATTATTTGCACATCCGGATCTGATTTAGTTGCTAATACGGATGATGTATCATTCCTGTTACGAATTAAAACTAATTCATATCGTGCATTGAGTATAATTTTTTTATAATCTTCACAAAAGCCAAATATCATTTTCAAAGGAATACAGAAGTTGAAATGTCCTTTACTATCTACAAGTTCTTTGATGTTTGCAACTGAGCCCCATCCTGCATTTAACAGTATATTGGAATGATCAGGTGTAAAAGATGCAGTTCCCTTCAGAAGTGTAGTAATTCCAGGATTACGAACATGGTCAACAACTTCATTATTAAGACGATATTGAAGTTCTGAAAATAAGAAAAGTGCACAGTTTTTGCCTAAATTAGCATCAGTTGCCTTAGTTTTAGCCGTATTTACTATTTTTCCTTCAATGAATAATCTACTTTCTGAAGGTAATAAGTAACTGTTTTCATTTTGAATGACAATTGATACTGAATCATTATACCCAAATACTGATTGTCCATACGGTTTGTATGCATGGTTCTCAATTCGATGAATTGAATCATCGAAAGTAATGGTTTCACGAACATTCAAAATACTGCTCATCGTTCCTTTTTCACTGTTTAGCAATCCATGCAGAAGTGTTGTTACCATCTATGGTGTTATAGTATTTATACTAATTTGTACCCTAATGACTTCAATAGCTGTTTACTGTATATAGTTAAAAACTTTTTTTTTTTAGTTTTTCTTACTTGTTTGATAGTGACACCACTTCCATTACTAAAATTACAGTTCTCCTTATACACAATTCCCATTACTTAATTCGTCTCAAGTGAAGCCTAACAGTTATTTCGTCTTCATCTAGTGGTACAACTTGCCCGTCTTGGTCACAAATAGATATTATCAAATCTGTTATGTATCTTGTAATGACCGGCATATAAATGGGTGAATTTGGTGTTTCCACAATCTTATATCCTGGAGCTACTGTTGGCCAAAACTGGTGAATAACATGAGAAGGTTCACCATTAATATAGGAACCACCCGATATATTACATTCTATATTTAAAACATTTATGTTCTGAATATTCACAGAATGGTTAGCTATTGATATAATGCGATCATCTTTATTGCCTTTAAACACTCCTTTTGTAAATCCTAGAAGGGATCCAAGATTGTTATTTAAATCAAAGTTTAGTGTAACATTGTGCTTTATTTTGCATCGATTAAGATGTTTATCATAATCAAAGTCAAGAAAAATTTTGAGAGATGAGCTTGCTAATTTTGCATTATATTCATCTGTTTGTTTTAACAGTTCAGAGAAAATATCTTGCAATTCGTATGAACCAGTTGGAATGACAAACTTCTGGAATATTTCATTATGTTTAGAAAAATAGAAATTGCAATTCTGTGGAGTAACATTAGGTATCGAATTGTATGAAAAATAGTTCAGAAGCGCTATTTCATAGACACCATTTGATACGTCCAATGCTGGATTAAATTTTGTTACCAGCACTGATTTTTTTCCACTAACAATTAATGTTTTACCTTGTCCAATATCCATTGTGTGAATGCATATGTATGTACACTTGTAGCTCCTTTTATTCTTTACAAAGAAATTTCAAACACAGGTGACCACAATTGTAACTACTAATTGCTTGAAAGGTATTGTAATTATATTTAAAAGTGCAATGATTCAAATATTTTAAGATTTCATAAGGTGGTGGTAGATTACCAAAGCTATCAAAGTAGTAGACAGTATCATTCTTCTTTTTGTATGCAACCCAGTGTGATCCAGGCTCTTTTGAAGTGTTCAAGTTCACAATTGCACTTTCAAATTTTTTTGCTGTTTTAGGTAACGTGTCTCTCATGAAAACACCTCGGAAATTAGGTATTTTCAACTTTTTTGCATAGAGTCTCAAATCGATATTTGTAAGAGGTCGAGCTGATAAGATCAACTGAATTTTTTTTTTAGTTCCTTTATTTAGATAAAGTCCCATACTATTCTTTTTGTATGGGGTTAAATAAAGGCCATTACCCTTTTGCAAAGCTATAGCTTCAATCTTTCTATTATGTTGTTGCATCTCTGCCAACTGCTTACGGGCACTTTTTGCATCATTAACTGCTTTAGCTATACCAGAGGCTCCACCTGCAAGACTTCCAATAGCAGAAAGAGCTGCAAAAATAGGTATAAGAGGTAAAGCACCACCTGTTTTTGGAATAGGTATGAAACGAGTCTTATTCTTTTGCAAATTTTCGACTCCTGTCTTTCGAACACTGTCTACCGCTATTTTATGAGCAATCTTAGCTGTACTAAGAAGATTCCCATTCTTCTTCAATCCCTTCATAGCTCTACCTACCTTTGTAATAACCTTCTTCAATGTGTCTTTCTTCCTCCTTGAAGTATATTTTGCGCCCATCCCCAATTTAACTTTTGCTTTCATTGTTCCTGCAACTCCTAATGCCGCCAGTTTCTCACCAAGCTTTGCGGATTTTGCTTTAACACGTTCCCAAGCTTTCTTTGCTAACATTTCATCAGCTTTATGTCTTTGTGAAAGATTATCTGGAAATGTGGCGTATGCTATGTCATGCTCTTTACATGCATCATCTAGTGGATTGATACCACGATCACCACGTTGTAATCTCTTCTGTAGTTTGGTATCTGGACCACAATAATTGTATCCTGGTAGGTGCAATTCTATAGGGAGTTTGTTAATAGCTGTGTTTAAAATACCTCTGCCAACCTTCCTCTGAGCGTGTCTAGCCATTAAATGATTAGATTGGTAGGAAAAATCTACTTTTATGTACATTACACCAAGCATCTGTAACACTTTTAACCAACATGCGCTTGAAGAAACATGTACTCCAACTACCAGTTACAAATATTTCATTTGATAATGTAGATGGTAAGAGGAAGAAACATGGTGATTTGTTACCAGATACTGTGCGATGCATTATTTGCGGACCCTCAAATTGTGGAAAAACTAACGTTGTAGTGAATCTTCTGATTCATGAAAATGGTCTAAAATTTCAGAATATTTATATATATTCAAAATCGTTGCATCAAGCGAAGTATAAATTTCTCACACACATATTATCTGGGCTTGAAGGGATCAAATTCTTTACATTTTCAAACAATGAAGATGTTATTTTACCTGATAAAGCCTTACCATCTTCAGTTTTTGTTTTTGATGATGTTATATGCGACAAACAAGACAACATAAGGGCTTATTTTTGCATGGGGCGACATTATGATATTGACTGCCTTTACTTATGTCAGACATACAGCCGGATCCCAAAGCAACTGATTAGAGATAATGCTAACATGATTATACTATTCAAACAAGATGAGTGTAATTTAAGGCATGTATACAATGATCATGTTAATAAAGATATGGATTATGCTCAATTTCTAAACTTGTGTAAACAAGTTTGGGATAGTGAACCACACAGTTTCTTAGTTATCAGCAAAGACGATAAAATTCACAATGGACGTTATCGCAAAAAGTTTGATGAGTACTTTTGCATTTAAGAAGACTTCGCATTACTTTTATTTTAGTTTGCACAATGCAGTCCTCTGGAAATGTTCAGCTTGTTCTCTCTGAACCACAAGCAGTGAATGATATAGCTACAAAGCAATATGTTGACAATTTCTTAGCTTCAATCAGTAAATGGATTCCACAGCTAAAATCATTTTTCAGTATACTACATCTTTCACATGATGCAGTCAACTTTGGAAACAAACGTGTTTCAGGTTTGCGAGATCCACTGGAGAACAGTGATGCATCTACCAAAAAGTATGTTGATAGTTCCATAACTAGTCTTAGAAGGTTTGTTGACAATATAGTTACCTGGAACAAACTTAATGTTGTTTTAAGTGCATTCGATGTCTTAAGTGATTCTATCAGACTAAACTCGAAACGCATTAGCAACCTTTCTTCTCCTAAGGAAAATAATGATGCTAGCACAAAGAAATATGTGGATGATTCATTTATACAGCTTAAGAAGCAGTTTTAGCGAAAAATGGACTTGAAAAACAAGAGCTTCTTAGAGTCAGATGATAGAACCAATGTCATGCAACTTAAAGGTAAACGACTAAGTGGGGTCATAGATCCATTAATATCAAGTGATGTGGCTACAAAGGGTTATGTGGATAGAAAATATAATCAGTTAGAAGTAAAAATCAGACCACTTGTCGATTCCTATAAGATTCCTCAGAATGATTTACTACTGAATAATTTATCAGTCAGGGAAGGTGTTCTTGATATAAACAATATGAGAATTGAAAATGTTTTGGATCCAATTAATATGTATGATGCTGTTAATAAGAAATATGTTGAAAATATTGCAAAAAAAAATCGATCATAAAGTAACATCTATGTTAGAAAATGAGAATAATATTCGAGTTAAAATGTCACAGCCTAATATAAATATGTTAGATCTCTTTGATGTAACAGATCGAGTGTTTGATATACAACATAAGCGTCTTGTAAATTTGCGAGAACCAATAATAGAAACAGACGCAGCTAACAAAGCATATGTAGATAAAACACTCTCTAAAGTAAGTCAGAAATTCATTTTACGCATAGATAGCATACCTTCCACAAATCCTAATTCTATACAATATTTGTTACATAATGGGAAGTATGAATATGATATTCCTTATACAGGAACTATGAAACTACGCTCAGCATCACCTGATTTGGAAGTGATTACATTTGTACACAATGGCAAGGAAACTGAGCTTGCGTTAAATGTACCTTTAAGCGTGAAGGAAGGAGATAAATTCAGTTTTAAACAACTGCACCCATTTCAATTGGGAAATTATGGTCTTCATGTGGAATTTGAATATGAGGTAATATAAATATGCTGTAATTTGACTATATTTCTCAGATGAGATGTAACCTCAGTACCTGTTTCAATCATTATCTAGTGCCAACCATACAAATAACTTGAAATGCTTCAACAGGCTGTAAACCGCAATATAAAATTGAAAAGGCAAATTATGTCTGCTAGAAGAAATATACGTAAAAAATTTTTATCCCTTAAGGAAAAAGAGATTAAAAGAAAAAAACAATTGGAGGAAGAATTGAAGCCAGTTTCTGATCCTCTGAGAGAACTTGTTTCTATTAGTAAAAGAGAAAAACTTTCATATCCTACATTTACAGCATCTCATTATAAAGAGGAAGTGAAACCAGAAAATCTTATTTCACCCGATGTTATATCATATGATCAAGAGGAAAAAGTGGAAGATGATGAGAAACCAGATATTCTCACTTCACCTGATGAGACATTAGTATCATCAATATTAAGGCAAATTCCTCCTAAAGAACGTGATGAAGTGTATGGTATGAGATATGATCTCCGTAATGGGTGGATGATAGGGAATGAAAAAGCGGTAATTGATGGAGCGGATATAATCATTAATGATGTAACATACAATGGTTCAAAAGGATTATATAATCTACTTCTTAGAAAAAAACCTTTAGCTAGAAGCTATACAAAATCTGATCTTCTTACATATGCAAAAATTTTAAAAGCTACCAATGCCCATAAGAAAGGTTATTCTGCTCATAAACCAGTTAATATTAATAACAGTATAAAATATAAAACAATCATACGACGCATACTTCATTTAAATCGGTCTGATGTAAGCGAAGTTCGAAAATCATCTCGAGCAAATTTACTAAAAGCACATCGTCAGCTAAGTGAGGAAACTTTGGAAAGTGAACCTAGTATTCATAGTGGTAAAGGGATTACTGTGGATGAGAAAGAAACAGAAGGTAATGTTCCAGAAGTAAAACAGTGGAAGACACATAGCAGCAATTTACCTCCTGATTATGTGTACTGGGATGACCCAAATGAACTTGTTGAACGTCTTTTCTTTTTGCATGGGTCAAAAGCAGCAGGTAATTCATCACATGACAATGAGATTATTTCTATTGAAGAAGAATTACGAGAAGCTGGAATAATTATGTAAGAGTTGGTTATCTAATCATTAGAATATATAAAGAGCAAATAACAAGTCAGTAACCACATAACACATGTGCACTAAGAATTGTAAGCAGGCTACACAATGTACCCTACATTTGCTGAGCGTCTAAAGACTTTTGAGAATGGTAACTGGCCCATCGACTTTTTGAAGCCTGAAGACCTAGCAGAGATGGGCTTCTATAGACCAAATCACAACAGTAACGATGATACTGTAAAATGTATGTATTGTAACATTGAAGAGAGTAACTGGCAATTTGATGACATACCATTTCTGAGACATATATGTCCTGCATCATACCATCTTGCTGGTATCAACACATGTTGTCCTTGTTGTACAGTTAAAAAACACTCTTTGATGCATACAGCACAACCAGCATGGCCTCAGTATTGCTGTCAACAAGTACGTCAACAGTCCTTCCATGATTGGCCCTCGTATATCCCAGTAAAGGCTGAAGAACTGGCTGAAGCAGGTTTCTTCTACTCTGGTACTGCTGATCACACAACCTGCTTCTACTGTGGTGGCACACTGCATGATTGGGTTGATGGTGATGATCCATGGGGTGAACACTATCGCTGGTTCCCTCGTTGCATGTATTTATGGTTGAAAAATAAACCTGATCTGGCAGATGATGTAGTAGATTTAAGTAAAAGTGTAAAATAAATTAATAACATTTTGTAATAAAATTATTTTTTTTACATTAAATGATATCTGAATAAACATATAAGCTTGTTTTTATTGCACACCTTGTGTGTGTGTGTGTGTGTGTGTGTGTGTGTGTGTGTGTGTGTGTGTGTGTGTGTGTGTGTGTGTGAATTTTACGTAAGGTCAGTGCCATCAAGTACATCACCATGCCATCATCATGACTTAACAAAAATAGCTATGTAGGTTGTGGCACTGTCAACACTATCACAGTGAGCTAAAGACGTCATATTATGTAAGGTCAGTATCAAAACATGTGGAAATAAGGTCAACGCTGTTGGCAAAAGTCCACCAAGTATATCATAACTTCATAAAAAAATTTTTGCAGTGAGCTAAAGATGTCATATTATGTAAGGTCAGTATCAAAACATGCGGAAATAAGCATGACGTCATTATGACGTCATAGTTACGTCATTATGACGTCATAGATAGGTTGAGAATGTGACGTCATAATTACATCATTATGACATCATCATTACGTTATTGTGACGTCATCATTACGTTGTTGTGACGTCAGAGATAGGCTGTGACGTCGCTGGTGCTTGAAGCCCCATTGCTCCACTACTATCAACAAAAGGTATGTAGTGTCTAACCTATTGTGTTACAAGTTATCTGCTTGACATCCCAAAGCCGCGATCCTATTGCCAACAAGCAGAGCTGCACTGTGTTTGCTAATTGCAACGAGCAGGAAAGGCTTGCAGTAGCTAATCAATTGGAACTACTCGTCAGTGGATCAATAATTAACGGAACAACATGCGATTTTACTGGGTCGACGTCTTTGTTGTCGACCGATCTCAGATGAGAGACCAAATTTAACATTAAGCAGCCGTAGCTGTACTGGCCAAAAAGGCCCTGCTACAGGTGCTACCAATGCAGAATTTGACTTACCTGAATTAAATGTTAGATCCCGGCCTTTTCTTTGCGTCATCAGTGTTTTGACTGGTTTGATGCACCCCCCCCCCCCCCCCCCCGCCAGCCACGAATTCCTCCCCTGAGTCATCAGTCTCTTCATCTAAGAGCAGCACAAGCAAACTAAGTCCTCAGTTATTTGCTGGATGTATTCCAGTCTCTGTCTGCCTCTGAAGTTTTACCCTCCACAGCTCCCTCTAGTCCCATGGAAATTATTCTGTGATGTCTTAACATATGTTCTGTCAGCGTGCCCCATCTTTTTGCCCGCGTTTTTCCTCTCCTATTCTAAGCAGGACCTCCTCATTCTTTATCTTATCAGTCCACCTAATTTTCAACATTCGTCTGCAGCACAACATGTCAAATGCTTTGATTCTTTTCTGTTCCAGTTTTCCTACAGTACATGTTTCACTGCCGTACAACGCTGAGCTCCAAAAGTACATTCTGAGAAATTTCTTCCTCTAATTAAGGCCTGTGCTTGGTACTAGTAGACTTCTCTTGGTCAGGAATGCCCCTTTTTCCAGTGCTAGTCTGTTCTTTATGTCCTCGTTTCTCTGACGGTCATGGGTTATTTTGCTGTCTACATAGTAGAATTCCTTATCTTCATTTGGTTCTTAATCATCTAACGGCCTTGCCGCAGTGGTAACACCTGTTCCCGTCAGATCACCGAAGTTAAGCGTTGTCGGGCTAGGCTAGCACTTGGATGTGTGACCATCCAGTCTGCCGAGCGCTGTTGGCAAGCGGGGTGCAATCAGCCCTTGTGAGGCAAGTTGAGGAGCTGCTTGATTGAGAAGTAGCGGCTCCGGTCTCGGAAACTGACATACGATCGGGAGAGCAGTGTGCTGACCACAGCCCCTCCATATCCGCATCCAGTGCCGCCTATGAGCCGAGGATGGCACTGTGGCCGGTTCGTACCGTTCTGCCTTCATGGCCTGTTCGGAAGGAGTTTAGTTTTTGAGTTTCTTTTAGTTCTTAATCATCAATCCTGATGTTATATCTCTCGCCATTCTCCTTTACTTTCAACATTCTTCGATTTACTCTCAGTTCATATTCTGTACCCACTAGCCTGTTCATTCCATTCAGTAGATCTTGTAATTCTTTTCGACTTTCACTGAGGATAACAATGTGATCTGCTAATCTTATCATTGATGTTCTTTCGCGTTGAATTTTAATTCCACTCTTGAAACTTCCTTTTATTCCCGTCATTACTTCTTCGATGTATAGACTGAACAGTAGGGGAGCAAGAATACATCCCTTTTGTACACCTTTTCCAATCCGAGCACTTCGTTCTTAGTCGTCCACTCTCGTACATGTTTCATATTATCCGCCTCTGCCTGTACCGTATCCTCATTTCCCTCAGAATTTCGAACATCTTTCATCATGTTAAACACTCGAACGTTTATTTCAGACCGACAGATCCTCTGAACGTGTTGTCATATTTCTTTAGAGTTGCTTCCATTATCAATCTCAACGTCGGAGCTGCCTCTAACGGTGTCTTTAACTTTCCTAAATGAAAACTGATCGTCATCTAACACACCCTTAGTTGTCTTTTCCATTCTTCTGCACATTATTCTTGTTAGCAACTTGGATGCATGAACTGTTAAGCTGATTGTGCGATAATTCTCGCATCAGTCGGCTCCTGCAATCTTGGTAATTGTGTGGATGATATTTCTTTTCCGGAAGTCGAATGGTACATCGCCAGACCCATATGTTCTACACACCAACATGAATAATCGTTTTGTTGCCACTTCCCCCAATGATTTTAAAAATTCTGATGGAGTGCTATCTATCCCTTCTGATATTAAGTCCTCCAAAGCTCTTTTAAAATTCTGATCCTAATATTGGATCCCCTATCTCTCCTAAATCGACTCCTGTTTCTTCTTCTGTCACATCAGACAAGTACTCCCCTAATAGAGGTCGTCAGTGTACTCTTCCCGCCTATTTGTCTCTCCCCTGTATGTAACAGTGGAATCCCCGTTGCATTCTTAATGTTACCACGTTGCGTTGAAATTCACCGAAGTTTACTTTGACTTTTCTGTATGCTGAGTCAGTCCCTCCGACAATCATTCGTTTTTCGATTTCTTCACATTTTTCATGCTGCCATTATCGATGGTTTTTTTTCCAGGTACCTTCCTTGTACCTGCGGTTTTCTTTATAGTGTCTGTGACTGCCCTTTTTAAAGACGTCCATTTCCGTAAACAGAACTTTTTACCTCAGTTCAAGAGCATCTCTTCATTCCTTAGTGTTTGCACATCCCACTTCTTTGCGTATCGATTCTTGCTGACTATTCTCTTAAACGTCAGCCTACTCTTCATCACTACTGAATCATGATCTGAGTCTGTATCTGATCCCGTGTAGACCTTACAGTCCAGAATCTGATTTCGGAATCTCTGCCTGACCATGATGTAATCAAACTGAAATCTTCCCGCATCTCCTACTCTTTTTGAAGTATACTTCATCCTCTTGTGATTCTTGAACAGAGCATTCGCTATTACTTCTTTCTCTTCTCTCGTTCCTAGTACCAAGCCCATATTCTCCTGTAGCCCTTTCTTCTTCTCTCTCTTCTACAAGCGCATTCCAGTCCCACATGACTACTAGATTTTCGTCTCCTTTTACACACTGAATTACCCGTTCAATGTCCTCATATACTTTCTCTACGTCTTCATCCTCAGTTTACCTCGGCGACAAGTATACCTGAACTTCGCTGTTGTCGGTGATGATTTGCCGTCGAGTCTGATGAGAACAAAACTATCAGGGAAGTGTTCACAGTAAAACACTCCCATTCATAACGAATCCTACTCCTATTGTACCATTTTTTGCTGCTGTTGATATTGTCCTATACTCGTCCGACCAGAAATCCTAATCTTCTTTCCATTTCACATCATTGCTCCCACTACATTTAAAATGGGCCTTAGCACTTACCTTTTCATATTTTGTAGCTTCTCTACCACGTTCAAGTTTCCGATATTCCCCGCCCCGAATCGTAGAACATTATCCCTTCGTCGGTTATTCGAGCTTTGTCTCATGGTCACCTCCCCCTTGAGAGTCCCCTCCCAGAGATTCGAATGGAGGACTATTCCGGAATCTTTTGCCAATGGCGAGATCACTGTTACACTTTTCCAGTTACAGGTGACATGTCCTGTGGATACAGATGATGTGTCTTTAACGCAGTGATTTCCATTGCCATCTGCATCCTCATGCCGTTGATCATTACTTCCCACCTTTACAGGCAGTTGCCCAGCCTAAGGACAAGAGAGAAACCTGAACCTGGTCCTCCGCCGTATTTGACAACGGCATTAGTAGAAAGAGGTTGTGTTATTATGCCAGAAGTCTTCGGTATACAATGCTGATTATTTTATTCAAAGTTTAAGCTGAGATGATGTTCGAAACCGGGACCAAAGAAGTTTTGATTACTAATCAAAGACACTTCCCCTCGATCACACGTGCTATATCCTGACCTCTTCCTTTCATTGTATCGGCTAACAGACCCGCAAGAGGGACGAATTTCGGCAGAGGAAATGCTTCATCATGTGCAGCAATACTGAAAGGAGCAACGGTGTTCGGTTATGACTATGAATATCACAATAATAGGCACAGTGGTAGTTTTAACTCTGTTTTCCGCAACTTCGCTTACCTTAGGCTGATTTTATCAACAGACCTGCTTGCAACGAGCTGCTTCCGGGCTGTTTAAAGCTTGAGCCAAACGTCTGCCTTGGAGGACAGTGGTTTGGTTGAGAGGGGGCACACCACTCTCTCAGTTAAACAACATTGTCAGTCAGATTAACGTTCATATTTTAAATCACGATCTTGGTGTTCTCCAGAAGTACATTTGCTATATGTTGTTAATGACTTTTTAGGTAAGGAAATTGTGGGCAGAATGCTCATATAAGTGCATTTGTAACCTGTAGAGAACTTGTACCTGAGGAGTCATATTAGAGGCGCCAGAGAACGTGGAGAAAGATGAACTGGAGCCGTAAATTCAGAGTGCAGCGGCCCGGCTGTGTGAGTGATTCTGGGAAGCAGAGCTCTGTGGATTGTACCTGAAGTGTAGTTTCTGGCCGTGGCACTCCCCTCTTTCCACATAGGGTCAGCACAGGAGGGCGCCAGTTCAGAAAACATTTTACCTAGCAAGGCGACAGTCCATCGTGAAGGGAGCCAGTTGGCAGAAAGTGGGTGGAGAAAACCATGTAAGAGAGTACTGTCAGCTGAGACTTTGTACAAATAATGGGAAGGTCATAAAACACCATTCATTCTCATGTTAGAAGCTGGAACAACACAGACAGAGCATCTGGTGCACGTGTTTAGTCGAGGCAAGACTGTAATACCCCCATGCCAGTTTCTTTTAGCGAGTGGCATAAACAAATATTTAATGGGCATGACTGTCTGTGAAATTTAACAGCCTTCTCTCAGAAACTGGAAATGGTAGGTCCAGAAAGCTTAGATCTCTCCAAAACTGAAGGATTGAGGTTCCATCTAGGTAGATGTTTTTTGCAAAACGTGTCCAAGCTTACTGTGAGACATCCCTTGTCTAAAACTTCTTTTTTCAGACAAGAGAGATTTTGAGTCGCTGATTGGTTTCTCTCAGGATATGCAAAGTGGAGGCTTGCTCCCCCAGTGTGGAAACCCTGGTACATTGTCTGGGTTGGATATGAGGCCAACAGAACAGTGAAGAGGGGAGAGTCAATGATTAGAGGACAGTTCGAATTGTTCCTTCAACGTGGAGGCGGTTTCGTATTTGCTAATTCGTTTCCCATACCGAGGCTTTGTGGAAAGTGGCTGTGATTCTTTTCTTCTTCGTCTTCCGGTCCTACCCTGGTCGAGAACTGCAGGTCTATTCTTAATGGGTGAGACTTATGTATCTTGTGGTGGACTGAGAGCCAGTGGCAATTTGAAACTACATATCATCTCATTTATATCTTTTGTCACGAGGGCGAAGTTACAACTGACGGAGCGCACCGCTTCTCTCCCACAGTGCTCCGTTTTCTGCTGCCACCTGAATCAAGGTGAAAAGGTAAAGTGCTGCTGCACCGGAGCGGGGTTGTCATGTAAAACATATTTTGTGGTATACTTGATCGTAGTTGATTCCATTTGAATAGAGCTTCACAGTGGATTCATGTAAACAAAGTCAGATTGCGTTCTAAAAGGGATTAATTCAGGGAAGAACCTGTATTGTTCCAACCCAATGTATGTTTTGCAAATCAAACACCATTCCTTTTCTGATGTGTGGTTGTCATTTTTGTGTACGATTTATCAGCTAGCTGTGTTTGCAAAAGGATCAATGAAATTTGTCATTATTTTGTAGACTGAAATATGCTACTTTTCTCACTCATACTCTTTCAACTAGTCACTGCTTTTACTTTATTGTGGTGGTACATGGGTACACCAGCAATTTAAGGTTCAGTCTTATTAAATTAATTAATATCATTATTAATTTGAGTTCTGAAAGTGACCACAGGCATAGGCAACAAAGGTGACTTGGGTGTTGTTGTTGTGGTCTTCAATCCTGAGACTGGTTTGATGCAGCTCCCCATGCTCTCTATCCTGTGCAAGCTTCTTCATCTCCCAGTACTTACTGCAACGCACATCCTTCTGATTCTGCTTTGTGTATTCATCTCTTGGTCTCCCTCTACGATTTTTACCCTCCACGCTTCCCTCCAAAGCTAATTTTGCGATCCCTTGATGCCTCAGAACATGTCCTACTAACCGGTCCCTTCTTTTTGTCAAGTTGAACCACATACTCCTCTTCTCCCCAATTCTATTCAATACTTCATCATTAGTTATGTGCCCTACGCATCTAATCTTCAGCATTCTTCTGTAGCACCACATTTCGAAAGCTTCTATTCTCTTCTTGTCCAAACTATTTATCGTCCATGTTTCACTTCCATACATGGCTACACTCCATACAAATACTTTCAGAAACAACTTCCTGACACTTAAATCTATACTCGATGTTAATAAATTTCTCTTCTTCAGAAACGCTTTCCTTGCCATTGACAGTCTACATATTATATCTTCTCTACTTCGACCATCATCAGTTATTTCTCTCCCCAAATAGCAAAACTCCTTTACTACTTTAAGTGTCTCATTTCCTAATCTAATTCCCTCAGCATCACCCGACTTGATTCGACTACATTCCATTATCCTCGTTTTGCTTTTGTTGATGTTAATCTTATATCCGCCTTTCAAGACACTATCCATTCCGTTCAACTGCTCTTCCAAGTCCTTTGCTGTCTCTGATAGAATTACAATGTCATCGGCGGACCTCAAAGTTTTTATTTCTTCTCCATGGATTTTAATATCTACTCTGAATTTTTCTTTTGTTTCCTTTACTGCTTGCTCAATATACAGATTGAATAACATCGGGGAGAGGCTACAACCCTGTCTCACTCCCTTCCCAGCCACTGCTTCCCTTTCATGCCTCTCGACTCTTATAACTGCCATCTGGTTTCTGTACAAATTGAAAATAGCCTTTCGCTCCCTGTATTTTACCCCTGCCAACTTTAGAATTTGAAAGAGAGTATACCAGTCAACATTGTCAAAAGCTTTCTCTAAGTCTACAAATGCTAGAAACGTAGGTTTGCCTGTCCTTAATCTTTCTTCTAAGATAAGTCGTAAGGTGAGTATTGCCTCACGTGTTCCAATATTTCTACGGAATCCAAACTGATCTTCCCCGAGGTCGGCTTCTACTAGTTTTTCTATTCGTCTGTAAAGAATTCGCGTTTGTATTTTGCAGCTGTAAATTCACTAATTTATATATAAAAATTAAGGGCGTAGCTCACAATTTGAAAGTTATTGAGAAGCTAATACTTTTCTTTATGTAAAAATAATAACATTCAGTATCACTCAGAGATATATTTATGATTAAAGCAAGTGACAGCTTGCACGGTGCCCAGGGTGGTGCAGTCCTCCACACTCCACTACCCATCACCGTCGCCTGCTGAGGCGAGCTGTTCTACCTCGTCCCGACGTCTCCAGGAGAATTTCTGTATACAGACGCGCTGCTGACACTTGCTGAATGCCACCGCACTGTGCAAAACGGAGCAAAATCGCTGAGTGGGCTAAACAAGTGTCATCAACGCTGGGCGCCGACGTCACAACCAGGCACACCACCAGCAGGCGGTTTCCACAGCAGTCTGCGGGGCCTAAACACTGATAGCCCAATGAGAGGTGACCGCACCATCACCACACTACAAATGTTGTAGCACAAGCTGACAATAAAAGCTGTGTTTTCCTGGCCACCGCTGGCCCGCCTCACCATCTCTACGCCCTGCCACCCACTACCCCCTTCCCTCCCCCCCCCCCCCCCCCACACGTTCACGTCAACAGCTGCACTGTAAAACAAACGGACGAAATTATTTCATTTTCATAAAAAATTACAAATTTTATCTCGCAAATCCTAATAAATTTGTCACATAAGACACGTTTCTTAGTGAACATAAGATATTCTCATGGATATATGACCTTCTGTTGAACACTGCGGGACGTAAAAAAAATTGATTCCCTAATCTTAATGCCGGCTGAATAACTTTCCTGCGGTGTAACATTTTCATTGGTACGAACAATGTTTAAACTTCTGTAATGTATATTGCTCAAGCATGACACTGCGTCTCAGTTTGGCGTAGCAAGTTTCATTGTAGAGTGGCGCAAACGTCCAGCTACCATGCCACTCAACTGTCACTACAACAGCACAGAAATCCCTATATTCAGTCTATTTTCAAACTGTGATTTTTTGTTAGATCTACAAAAGAGTAATGCCACCGAGTGTATTTAATGGAGATCTCCACTCTGGAGGTAGAAAATTGCATAGTTATGTGGAGTCTGATATATTAAAGGAACGACTGGTGCAAGATTAACTGATACAGCGATGTTGCATATAAGTAACAAATCAGTCTACTTCTGCGATCGTAGTCACTTATTGCTACGGTGTTCGACACGTTCTCGGAATCCGGGTAAATTCGGAACTGCGTCATGGTTGCTCCGGTTTTAACGAAAGTTAATATATCTACATCTGAATAAAATAGGCTATGTCCAGAAACCCGTTCCTTCTAACAACCTGTTGTTCCTGGTGTCCATTTTTAACAAGTCCAAAGTCTTTTTATTAATAACGAATGAGTGCAAATTGAACTTATCGCAAACGTGATAGTGTGGATTATGGCAAATGAATAAAGCTACAACACAGCTTAGACATGAAAACTGGCCAGACTACCGGAATTAATTTAAATTTGCTATCGATAGATGTAAAGAAGTCTCGAGATTGCAGATTGTCGTCTTTCAGCTTGCTCCGCGACATTTCGAGTATGTACCTGTGACTCGTTTCCAGGTTAGCCATCGAAGGCTGAAACAGACTTACCCCGTTCCGCAATGCATTTCTGCTTGTGTATTGCGCGCATGTGTTGACATCGTGGTGACGTATTGACTACACTATCTCTCGAGCAGCGCCCTCGTTCGCCGAATTGTGGAACTTACGTGTCAGCTCAGGGTTGCCGCTCACCGTAGCCGTTGACGCAGTCTGTCGGGTATCAGTTATACAATGCGTGGAGCGCCATCATTAACACGATTTGTTCCACGCAAACTTTGCAACTATTGAACAGTTTCATAGAAAATTAAAGACTGTTTTAGAATAGGGAAATTGGTCTTTGGCACAGGCTAGCAACGCAATGAAAATCTTTTCTTACGTCCTTCCCCGACAATATACAGACCAGTGGGAAAGACAGCACCAACAAGACGTAAAGTGAATAAGGAACGAATCACTTGCCTTTTCTGTTCTAATACTAGTGGTTTATAGAGTTAAAAATCACTCGTAATTGGAAAATTTGTAAAAGCTGCGGCAGTCAAAAATTTTATAGTATCTTCCAATCGTGTGCAAAGCTACCAAAAGCGCTTGGTCTATCACACAGTTATTCTCTGACTCTCTAGAGCGATTTACTCCTTGAAGATTGAAAATTACAGATTGAAAATTTAAACTTGTAACCAGATTAGGTGTAACCGTTATTGATTTCAGACAACGCACCTGCTCTTCCTTCTGATCTTCCTAGCGATGATGGACTGACTAAATGTATGTTTCCCCCTGGAAAGACTATTACGTTGATACAGCTTATGAGTCAAGGAACAATCCTTATTTCTAAGTGGCATCATAGACGCAGGCAGGTTTATGAATGTACTAGAAATGTGTATTCTAGTAGTGCATATATCAACCTTCTTAAATATGTATTATAGCTTTATCTGATCCTATTGTCCATTACTGGGATATCATTACATTAGCTGCTCTCAGATTACAGATACTTAACAGTATTTCACACGATACTATAGTTCATTTAGTTTCAGTGTATCCACTACATACACTGTACGCTATATTCGTAATTACAGTTGACGATAAATATTTTAAGAAAAATTTCTACCTGGTGTACCAGGGTGAATGGTCAGTATTTAAGGAAATTACAGACCATGTTTACTAGACAATTTTTTTCTTTTCTTGGCCCATACTACCTCCTCCCAAAGTTGTAAAGCAAAGAGCTTACAGCAGAAGAGATTTGTTTCATTTTATCGACGATGGAGAAATGGTCATAGCTCTTAAGATACGCATTTCAGAAGCCATGTTTACTTGACGTTTTTGATTTGAATGATCGTTCTTGTCATATTCCTGAATGTTGACCATTCCTTCTGGGACACTGTATAATTCGGACTTACACTAATTCGGAATGAGACTTGCCTCAATTAGTCACAATTCGCTGATCTACTGTTTCCAGTGTGTCTTTTGTAGACGACGAGCTGCACTTGTAATTGGCCCCAAACTAATAACTGGTGTATATAATCTACATTATCCGAAACTCTAAGCCAAAAGCGGCAAACCAAGGCGAAAAGAGATCTTCTGTGTTAAATGATGAGTTGTATAATGAGCACTTCATGCTCCGTATTATCTCGCTGAATATTCGTTCAGGTGCGATCTCGTAACATGTCTGTTCTCAGGCACAGTAAACAATAGGGGCGATTTTGACAACCATCTCTTTCTCGTCCATACCTCTTTGTTACAATGGAGAGACTTTGTTCTTAACTCTTTCTTAGTACACTATCAACTTTATCCTGGCGGAACACACATTACAAAGAAATGAATAAATGTTGACCATGTTATTTTGTCTGTGACAATTTTCTCCACACATGGTGTTATTTAAATTTGATGGACAAAAACATCGTGTACAGTGCGCAGTATTTATAGGGATCTGGGTTTTTTGTTATATAAATTTATATAGGTAAATGTGATGTACATGTACAGAGAAACAAATGATTAAATTTTCACGAAAATTGAATGGTCATGGAGACTCATTTCGAAGCGTCACTTATAAATGAATACAGTTCTATTATGGTCAATGAGACCCCAGGCCGAAACGTATCTGGAGACGTCCTGGCCAGCGGTGGGATATCAAGTTGACTGTCGCTCGCCTTGTGACTAGATATCTAGGAGTGATGATCTGGGACAGGACCCCTTTGGTTGTCATCCGCGACAGCCTTACGGCACAGCGGTACATCGACTATGTTCTACGCGTCGTTTTGTTGCCCTTCGTGGCAAGCCACCCTGTGCTAACATTTCAGCAACATAATTTCCATCTGCATACGGTGAGAGTTTCTCTTAGTGCTTGCCAAAGCATATCTTGGCCACCAATCTCTTCGGATATCTCCCCAACTGAGAACGTTTCGAGGATTACGGGCAGGAGCCTCCAACCAGCCCAGGATTTTGAGCATTTAACGCGCCTGTTGAACAGAATTTGGCACGGTATCCAATAACCCTGTCAGTCAACGGCAAGCCGAATAACTGCTTCACAAGGGCCACGGTTGGACCAAAGCGGAATTGCTCAGTTTGTGAAACCCTTTCTCTTGAATAAATCACCCAATTTTTGTGAAATTGTACGTCACAGATACCGATTTCTGTCTCAGTCGGATAATTTCTTCGTGGTGCGTCTTTTCTTGTGTCTTAGAGTGTATTAAAGTTGTACTAATCACTTTCAACAAGCACTGCTACACGTCGTAAATTCTATTCACTGTGTTTATAATAGGAAGTCTTGCAGTGACTACTTTTATGCAAAATCTATTTTTGAAGTAATTCCCACTGACGCAAGTAGAGCCTCTCTCCTTTCTTCAAAAGTAATAGTTGAAGAAACGAGTTCTTCATTTCAAACACCGAATATCTGAAGGTTGGGCTGAAACGTAGGGGAACTCAACTGTTCCGAAATAGTTTACCCTAGGGTGTAAATCAGCTGAGTGTACTAGGTAATGAAAGGCAGAAAAATCTGTAGAGTCGTATTTTGTTTCCCAGTGGGAGTGGATAAGCTTCCATTTCCGAGGCGTTTTCCGATAAGGAAGTCAATAAATTAAGCAAACACTGCAGTTCGCTTCTCGCCGTTGTTTCTCAGTGCTGAAGTGAGGCCTGACTACCACCACGCAGGAAATGGTGTACACGTTCTCTTTCTCTCTGTTGTTGGTGTTCAGTGCTCGGCCGACAGTGAGATCTACAGGAGCAGCAGTTCCTAAGTTTTTAACGTACGATGAAAAGTACAGTATCAATTGAGATAACCAATTCTAATAATTGCCTGAAGTGAAAGGCAAAATCACCTTTGGGCCTTGAAAAACAGGAGTGTTCTCACACACCTGCGGAGAGTACGAGCTGTTATATCTGTGGCCATGTTATGTCTCACATTTGTCATTCGTGACATAGATGAATGCGTGGTTCCGGTTGGCATTACGTCAACTGAATGAAGCGATAAGGTTTGCTATGAGCGTGACCGCTGTGAATAAATATCGTGACCTTAACTACCAGTATACGATCCACTACAACCGTTTTCCCCTGTCCTTTCCATTACACGCTTTAATGTTAGTTTTGTACTATACTGAAATACCGAAAATATTAGTGTGACATATTGCTGTTCAGGTCATATTATTACAGATCATAAATTCAAAAATATCAGTCGTATTGGTGGAAGGGATTTTTTTATATTTTTATATTTTTTATATTTTTATCGGGGTCTCTTGGTGTGCCATAGCACCGTAAATACGTCGTATAAGACAGCTACCTAACAGTCAGTCATATGGAGAATTACTGATAAATTCTTACTTAACGATACAAGAATCGATTTATTCTCTTACGTTATAAGATACCCGCTGCTTCATTCAGGGCATCTTGTTTTACTTGTGCCTTTGTGACGTATCGACGCAGGATCGGCCTGGTTATTAACAGATGTGGGATGATTAATTTAAGGTGTGACTCGATGCCTTTCCTGTCATCATCCCATTTCCTCCTCCCTCCCCCCCCCTTTCCCCCCCGCAGTCGGAACACCAACCGTCTATGTGTAGTTTGTAGAGCTCCTAAATACTGCTCAAAAAACAACTTCATGTCTAGTAAGCCAAATAAAAGTGGAAAATTACGGTAAATGTTTATGGTAGTTTCTAGTACGCGCACTGTCATGTGATTCTAAAGTCAGTTATTCGACAGAAATACCGGCAAAAAAGTCATGCGTTCCTAGGCACACCATCCTCTAGTTACAACACTATCCCCGCAGGATAGCCCGATGGAGATCAGACTCTCGATCGTCACAAATATAAGGCTAGCCCAACCTTATTCATGTTATAGTGTACAATACTGTTTTGCAAAGAAGTTATTAGTAACGGAAAACGAGTCCACTCCCGGTTGCTGAGTGGTCAGCGCGACAGAATGTCAATCCTATGGGCCCGGTTCGATCCCCGGCTGGGTGGGAGATTTTCTTCGCTCACGGACTGGGTGTTGTGTTGTCCTAATCATCATCATTACATCGTCATTGACGGGCAAGTCGCCGAAGTGGCGTCAAATTGAAAGAATTGCACCTGGCGAATGGTCTACCCGACACTTACATTTACGTAAAAAGTTAGTGCTTTACTGTTCATCTGTTCCTCAACACCGTCCATCTAAGACACTGAACATATGACTCTACACACACTATGTCATAATGTATCATTACACACACTAACAGCTGACATCAGGATCATGGCGACGATGTTTGGTTTACATTTTGTGTACTGCAAGTTGAGTGAGCACCTATCCATAATGAGAGAGATGTTGACCGCAAAAAGCTGTCCTGGACTCGCGAAATCCGTACACAGGATTTTCAAAAGTTTTCATCTTCTAGGCCGATGAAGATAGAAACCTGGGATGAATTTTATCTTGGGACAGCTGTAAGATTTCAGTTCATTTGTCTGCCTGTGTGGACCTCCTGGATGCAGCCATGTCGCTCGCTCGACTGTACAACTTGTTTATCTCAGTTGCGAGAACATACTGAAAATTTCATTGTCGAACGGGACAGAACACCACCGGTGGCACCTACATTAAGAGAACTCTTTAAGAATGAGCCACAAGAGACGTACAGATCTCGCAGTACACAGCTTGTCTCTAAGACCACCTGGTCACACAATAACTGATGTACATTGTCGAGTCATTTTACTGTGACCACTTTTCAGACGGCTGGATAACCATATTTTTCAGCGCGGTCCGCTTAGAGACGTGCAGGAAGAGAGTCTATGAGATTCTGGAAAGTTCCGACAGGTATATGGAACCATGAAAAATCCAGTGCGGTTTCCGTTTCACAGTTGAGGATCCATGGCGCGAACAGCCCGATCGAGGTAGTCCCATAGATTCTCAACCGGGTTTAAATACGGCGAATTTGGTGGGCAGGGGAGTACAACAACTTATCCTGGTACTCATCGAACCACAAAATAAAAGTGGAAAATTGCGGAAATGAAAATAGTGTCATCTGGGTGGTCAGTCGCTCAATAGTTGCATGTCTATACGCCCGTAGACATCTCTGCAGTCGTCGTTCAACCCTGTCATTTATGGCTCTTAATGCATGCACCACAGATGCCTCGGCTCAGATTTTGGATACCGCCATTATGCCACGCACTATATACTTTTGCTACGACGGCACGCTAACTGTTTTCGAACTTAGTCGTTACGGAAATGCTTCCACCCTTGGCCCGAAAGCCAACGAAGTGCCCTTTTGGACGTCATATAAATCGTTCCGTTTCCGCATTAGGACAACGACCGCACATACCCTCCAGACCTTCATGATATACCGCACTGATAGTGCTGCAACCTGCCATCTGAGAGTGGTTATTACACTTTTATGTGGAACATAGGTGGAGGTTACATTAGCATGGCTGGATCGTGAATATTGTGGAGGTTTGTGAAATAGTTTTGAATAAACCGTGAGTCGTAATTGAATCATTAGAGAATGCAGTTAACTCCAGACGTGCTCATGAAAATATGGGATGAGTTTGACAGTGGTCTGGATGTCTGTAGCGCCCCTGGTGGAGGAAATTGCTCAAGGCTGTATGTGCATGCATGTAAATCATATATCTCTGTGAAAGTGGGTGGTTCATTTAGAAACAAACACATGGTAGTCCTATGTGTATGTTAAAATACACCCTATGTGTTTATCTTCCTTCATGTGAAAGATATCGTCTTGTTAAATTGGGTGCAAAATTTTGCAAAATCCTGTTTTCTTATGCATGAGAATGACAGTTTACTAGTACACCAAAATGCACGTCAATGCAAGGCGCATTTGAGCGATTTCCTTGCATGACGAAAATTTACGTCGTGTGAAACTGTAAAAGTGCCGTCCTCTTAAATACGTGAGCGATGCAGGAAGCTGAAGATCGTTTGGACTAATTGATAGTCTTGTGGACTACCAAGGACGTGGCTTCTAGTACAGAAGGCTGGTGCGATGTGTAAATCCTCAAGTACATACCAATTTGTGTTCTCATTTTCTCTTCGATCTATGTAGTGAGCAGTGAGTAAATCGCATGAGACTTCAGGCAGTGACTGTGTAATTAATTCAGTTACATTAAGCGAAGGCGACAAGCTCACCAGAAGAAAACATCCAATGATGACGAATACTACGTTCTTCAGCACGCATTAAACTAAGTCACAGAATCATCGTATACTGAAATGTCGTTGTACTGTCATAGTTATATGATAATGGGGTTTATCGTTTCAAAAAATTGTTATGTACATTAGAAGATGCAGGACAACAACTAAATGTGATTGATAGGGGTTAAAGCACAGTTATTAATTTCAGCAGTCGATAAGAGCCAACATTGCTGTACATAATATTAACATTAGTAACAATATATAAATAAGCTAACCAAAGGCATTTGAACTGTGTGGAAATGCTTTGAAAAGCACTTACTTACTGGCTGTCGATTACGCGTTTGCTTTCAGTGTGGGGCGTTAATGCTGAGCAGTGTTACATTTGTCCTATGCCACGAAGAGCGTCTTTCACTTATTATATAACATTGCAGTCCAAGGATAACCCGGTTTTCAATATGAAAAGTAATGCAGCTACTTGACCTTTACGGTGTTGACTTGTTGAGTTTTAGTGCGATGTTTTTGGATTGGTAATATGGTAGCATTTGGTAGATAAATAAGGAACATGCCAATCCCACATACCAGACATATAATTCATCAGAAGAATAAAGGTAGATCTGCCCGCATAGCTGCGCGCTTTTGCAATACCGCTTCCAGGACTCGGAGAGACGCGCCGGCCCCAAATCGAATCTGCCTGGCGAATTAAGGACGAGAGCTCGTGTGCCAGAGGTCCTACACGTGGTTTTTTGGCGGTTTCTCACAGGTGAACACCGGCCTGTTACCCATGAGCCGTCTTCGACACACGATTCGGAAGCACTTCGAAAACGTGCTGATAACTTCATAAGGAATAACACTAGACGCTATAAGGCGAAGAACAGAAATTTCGTTGCGGAAATTAGGGGTGGCGACAGGAAGGGCAGCATCTGCCACTAATATAGCTAGATCCAGATTAACGTTCTAACTCCGTGAAAATACGGGTTAGAGTTGGTAAACAGAGGGGCTCAAAAAAATAAAGCGTGGAGATGTATCAGTGATGTTTGTTAGCCCGCTCTGACCTGTAAACACAGTTGATGGGACGTTACCAGGGAATGAAACAGCAGCGAGAAGAGCTTTCAAGCATTTTATTATGATAAGATACATAAGCTCAACCGAACAGTTTTATTAACAATGCTATTCTGGCAAAGAAAACTGCAAGAGTTTTCAATTACTTACTTCGTACGAACATGCTCTTGGCTTGACGTAAAAGTACACCGATAAGCCAAAACATAATGATCACTGCTCACCGCAACGTTGGACGCCGCCATGTTGCGTTGTGGATACGTCACGCGGTAACAAAACTATGTTAGCGGAGCAGATCCGGACTGGGTGATCAACCAGCGAAGATATGGGCTGCAAATGGGGAAATGCATAGGTGACTTTGACAAAGGGCCGATTATTATTACGCAGAGCCCGTGAGCGAGTATCTAGAAAATGACGAAGCTGGTCGAATGTTCACGTCCTTTGTCCTCTCTGGAAAGAGGTAGAAGGACAGCGAACAATCACTAGGCTCTAAATGGATGGACGTCCATGACTCTTCACAGAACTTGGGGTTCGGAAGCTTGCCGACCTGTAAAGTAGGATAGATTTTGGTTTGTGATATATCTGCCGAAAAAGCACAATGCTGGTGCACGCATAAGTGTTTCGGAGCACACTGTTCATCGTAGATTGTTGAACATGGAGCTCCGCAGCAGACCACCTCTACATGTTTGCCCAATGACACCAACAATTACGATTACAGTGCGTACGGGACCATCGGGATTCGACTGTCGACCAGTGCAAAAGAGTCGGCTCTTCGGGTGAATCACATTTTTGCTACACTAGGTCGATGGTCGTCTCGACAAACGCCGTCATTGAGGTAAACGGCGGCTCGAAACATGCAGCGCGGCACGGACGCAGGCTGCGCTTGCACGGGACTTGGGGTAGTAATCGAAGAGACGCTGACAATCGCGAACCACCTGCATTCCTTCATGCTTGATGTCTTCACAGATGGCGATGTCATCTTTCAGCAATATAATTATTCGTTTCTCGGAGCCAGAATTGTGCTGCAGTGATTTGAGGAGCGTTATAATGAACTCAGGTTGAGGTCTCAGCGAGCACTTTCGCCTTTTGAAAATCCTATGGTACCCATCTGGACTGTTATTGGGTCCCATCACTGCGTACGCAGATCAACAGCCTGTTACGCGAATTACATGACGTGTGCGTAGACATCTAATGCCACATACCTCAGAAAACCTACTAGCAAACTGTTGGATCCCCGATATGCAGAATCAATGATGTATTTCGTTCCAAGTACGGACAAACAAACTATTAAGCAAGTGTTCATAATATCTGGGCTCATTAGTGTATGTTATAGTACAGCCCTGGCCAAAATTTGCTCTCCCTCAGCACACTCGCACAGCGAGTGCAGCCGAGTCTGTTTAGCCATCCCGCTTCCGCCATCACTGCGGTATTCCGAGCAGGTGGGCAAGTGAGACAAAAAATGGTTCAAATGGCTCTGAGCACTATGCGACTTAATTTCTGAGGTCATCAGTCGCCTAGAACTTAGAACTAATTAAACCTAACTAACCTAAGGACATCACACACAGCCATGCCCGAGGCAGGATTCGAACCTGCGACCGTAGCGGTCGCTCGGCTCCAGACTGCAGCGCCCAGAACCGCACGGCCACTCCGGCCGGCACGAATGAGACAGTCATGTGCCGAAGGCTGCACAAGTGAGAAACTTAGCAAGGCATGTTTGCAACAAAGTGCGGCTTCTTCTAGGAAGCGAATATTGCAGCATACTTTATCGGCATTATTTTATTACTAGTGTTTATTTTGAACATTTTGTTTTACTACCACCACCGGCCGGCCGCAGTGACCGAGCTGTTCTAGGCGCTTCAGTCCGGAATCGCGCGACCGCTGTGGTCACAGGTTCTAATCCTGCCTCGGGCACGGATGTGTGTGATGTCCTTAGGTTACTGATTGGTGACTCCATGGAGTGTTCTGTGCACCACGACCAGATAATGGATATAATTGGAAGGAGAATCAGCATTGGTCGTATTTTTTTGTTTTATTATCCGTCAAATCGATTTTCGGTCACTTAGTGACCATCCTCAGTGCTGTAATACACAATTAAAATTGGTAGGCAATGGTATCAACAAGCTTAGAGTGATCACATAAACTCAATGTGATCGCTGTAAGCTTGTTGATACCAATGCATACCAATTTTAATTGTAAATTGCAGCACTGAGGATGGTCACTAAGCGACCGAAAATCGATTTTGCAGATAATAAAACAAAAAAATACGACCAATGCTGATTCTCCTTCCAATTATGTCCTTAGGTTAGTTAAGTGTAAGTAGTGGACAAACAGCTCATTGAACCAAGTGCTAGCTACCCTGTACGTCCATCAGCACAAGCTGGAGACAATGACGAGGTACATGAGCAGCCAAAAGCGAGAACCCTCCGAGAAATAAAATCAGTTCTTTGCTTTGTAATGTCTTGGAATCTCTTTGAGAACTCATGATGAAGTGTTGAAACGCAGTCAGCCGTGTCTGGTTCACAAATGACTGCCCTGGGAAATTTTGTGTATCGTGAACTTGAAGCTGATTTTTTCAGGGGGTTGATTTTTGTTCGATAGCATCGATATTGTCCATCATATCTGTTACCAAATAATTCTCCCCTTGTACTGAAATACTTTATGAATTAATATAACTGGTGATGACGACTATAACCGATATTGTCACTGTTGGAATTATACTTAATTCAGTTTTTTCCCCAACGGTCGATTTAGTTTCAGGCAGCATTCCCTCTCATTCGTCAGAAGTCAATTCCGTCATACTGTCTTTGCGGCTGGTGTTGTAATTACGTTCAAATGAGTGCTTTTCCCACTCATAACAGTGCGATGACATATTAAGCATGCTGAATGGCCTTCAAACACTACGACAACTACAGCAGTACCGATTTACCATTCAATGATGTGGCTTCTCCACTTTTTTTCTTGGACAAGTGCGTATACACTATGGTATTCCTAATGCGGAACGTAAATCTGATTTAACACGAGTATTATTGTTAGCGAACTGTTTTATTCTGACAAGGAGATTACTTTGTTCTAGTGGCATCCGATTGAAACTTTCATTGTCCTCTTCCTACTGGCCCCTCAACCTCGAGTGCGGCTGCAGTCCGTTTGTAATACGTTTTACTGCATATAGATATTGTGTTCAGGGGAGTAGCTAACTGGAGGCAAAGTTTCAGTTAACTAGGGATAACCGTTGAACATTATTCCCAGCCACTTTATGTCAAGGTGTTTTATTTTCCATAAATGCGAATACTGTTCCTACCAAATAATGGTTAACTTACACTCTGCATGAGATTATAACTCATATTCGTTATTTTCAGCCTAATGTAAACGTTTTTTCTCACAGTCAGTGAATGAAAGATTGCTTCAAGTAATGTAAGTAGTGTTTGCTTTTTCATATTAAATAAGCATTAGGCATGTTTCAATGGATTCAAAGTGACTTAACTCCAGAAGCGGAAGGACCTTATCCAATACCAGTACATCCTAAGGTTCCATTACGTCCATATTTAGAACATTTAGGACACAAGAGTAGTGCCACGTCGCGTGTCAAAACGAATGCTTCGATGACGAAAATTGTGCAGTATATTTAAAATTAGTGTTTCCTGAAAATATTCGGTATTGGACGTGTGACACATGGGAAATACATTCTTCTGTTTTGAAGAAATAATATTTTTCCTGATTCATAGTGTATTTCAAAATGCCTCCATATCATACAAAATGAGAAAAATATCAATATTTGTTGTGTAAATAAAACTACCTTTTCCTGCTGCTACTTAATTTATTTATCCCATACACGTTTCGCCTTATCTTGTTCTAAGGCATCACCAGTGGGATCTACAAAGATGCAGTTTTGTTAGTTGTAGATTATTAAACAGTTCACGTCGCGATTATATTTTTTTTTTTTTTTTTTTTTTGTAAGAAAGTAATTACTTACAATTTGCTGATCTGCTTTCCTCACATCTGGTCTGGAGGTCGCACCACCACTGTTATTACTGCCATATAAGCACAACTTTGCGTTCTGATCTTCTTCACACTGTTCACCATGTTCCTCACTCTTTCTTTGGTGTTCTGTTGTTTTTTTTCCACTCGATATAACTATTTTGCCGGACACTGCTTCCCACAACGTAAATATTGCGACTCCATTACATGTATCCTCCTCTTTGGCGTGTGTACCTAGTGGTTGCCAACCTAACGATGAACGAAGCATATGTTCAAGACTAACTTTCTATTTCTTTGGGGGCAGGGGGGAGGGTGGTAGTTTCAATTGTATGGTGTTGTACTAGCTGTTAGCGATTGGTTGAAAACCTTGGTGACAGCTGATTTGACTATTCGTTTAAATATTCTGTGGTGGGATTCATGGATAATTGAGTGTAAAGATGTTGGGTGACATTATTGTTATATTGGGCCGTATTATTATATTAATCCTCTTTGGGAGCGTTATTCTATTATTTTATCTATTACTATAGGGCAAATAATGAACTGCTTGCCATGTATACTTGGTCATTCCACAGAGTTTTCCTTTCTGTTTTGGTTTTCTGTATGTGGTAATTTTCTTGCAGGGTTAGGAGGTGCTATTTATTGTTAATTATAATTATTTTCATGTCACCTTCTCTAGTGGTTGGTTTGTGGTCATGTTCTCATAGATGTTCTGCAAATGTGGAGTGGTTTGTCCCATATTTCCAATCTCATGCGCTCTTTGTACCTGATATCAAATGTTCTACCTGTTTGTCCTATGTATCTGCCTTCACAAGTGTTACACTGTAGTTGATATATACCTGCTTTCTGGAATATGTCTGTTTTTTGTCAGTTTTGGGGTGTGTTTTTGTATAGAATTGCCTGCTGTGTATGCTATGTTTATTCCCTGTCTTTTGAAAATGTTGGTGATTTTATGGGTGAGTTTGTGTTTGTGTGTCATTGTGTAGCATCTTGTGTTTTCTTTCATCTTTTTCTGATTATTCTATGTAGTTGCTATGGGACTGCATGTTTGTGTTTGGTTCTGTTGTGTTATTGTCTGTGGTTTGGGGCTTTGTGCTTTTATTTTACTTTTAATTTTGTTGTTTACCTTTGTGACTGTTATTATTGTAACCATTATTTTGTTGTATCTGCATTATTATGTCCAGTTCTTTTTGGTAGCTTTCTTTGATGAGTGGTACTGTGTTGAGCCTATGGAGCATGTGTCGATGTGCTGCTTGCTTTTGTGAGTGTGGGTGGTTCGAGGATTGGGGAATGATAATGTCTGTTGCTGTGGGTTTATGGTAAATTTCAAACATATACTTATTGTTTTGTTTTTTGATTATATACAGAAAGTTAATTTGGTTGTTCTGTTCTCTTTCAACTGCAAATTTTATACTTTTATGTATCTTGCTGATGTCAGTCTGTAGTTTTTCAATTTTTGTTTGTGGTTCATCTATTAAGCAAACGATGTCATCCATATACCTGAACCAATATACTATTTTTGTACTATTTTTGTTACTATTTTTGTACTATTTTCGCTATTGTTTTTGTGAAAATGGTCTGTTCAATGTGGTGTACAAAAATATTTGCTAAGGCTCCTGAAACTGGGGACCCCATTGGTAACACGTATTCTTGTAAATAAAATTCGTTATTGACTTAGAAATAATTTTGTTCTGTTATGAGCTTTATTAATGTGCATGTATCCTTAATCTGTTCATCAGTTAGTTTACTATAAGTTTTCAGGTTCTTATCTATGATTTCTATTGTTTCTGGTACTGGTTGTTGGAATGCATGCTTTCTATATCAAATGAGAGGAGTGGTGCTGTGTCTAGGAGGTTTATATCTTTTATTTGTTGTATTAGCTGTGTAGTGTTTTTAATGGTTCTGTTTTGTTGTACTTTGAAATTTTCAGACAGTAATTTTAACATGTATCCTGCCAGCTTGTAAGTGGAGGACTTTCTGAAATCCAGTATTGGCCTCACAGGAAGATTCAGTTTGTGGATTTTTGGTTAGCTTTGGAGGAAAGGTGCAGTGGGGTTGATCTGTGTCAACTTTTTCTTCTCTGTGTTATCCAGTAAGATCTCAATAGTTTTCAGTGTGTTTTTTTTGTTACTTTTGTCTGGAATCTGTTTGTTCGGTCTGATTTTAATTTTGCAATGCTATTTTGTGAGATGAATTCTTGAGTTTTTTCAATGTATTGTTATTTGTCTATCAGTACTGCTGTGTTCCCCTTGTCTGTTTTTCAAATGATAACATTTTTAGTTTGAAGTTTTCTCCTAAGTTTACTGAGTGTTGTAGAATCTGTTTTTGTTGTTTTTATGCTGTTGTGTTTTTATACGATTTTTTACTAGTTCTCTAGTTAGTCCAATGTTGACACTGCTGCTTTCATACCTATCTTCCATTCTCAAAACACTGTCTACTTCTATAATCAGATTTTCTAAGTAATCTTCATCTATTTCTGAATTTACCTTGTTTTTTAATCCTTTCTCCAACAAAAATATCAGTTGCAGTAAAAAAGCAAAGTTTCCACCGTAATATGAGTAGATTAGCGTAAGGTAGGAGAAAATGCAGGACAGCCATAGAGAAGTAGAGAGATTGACATCTAGTGTTAAAGAAACTATGAAGGGCTGAAAAGTAATTTCTCAGAATTCTCTATGTGAATACTCTTAAAGCATTTTAAATAAGTTAAACGTTATTAACATTACACGCCTTTATTCTTCATGTCTACATATATGCAGCCCTCTGGGCTCTGAATAGTAGTGTGTAACAGTGTCAGTGTGTAATGTAAATATGTCTCTGAGCGAGAAACAAGGTACTGTAATCGAGAATCATATCTGAAGAGGTCGTCCACACATGGAGCAGCTTCTCTTTCAGCATGACAATGTCAGACCACACACGAGCGCTGCGATATTTGCAACAATCCAGTGCCTTGGTGTTACTGTCGCCGATCATCCTCTGACACTCCACTCCTTTTCTCTATCGTCAGACATCAGCAAAAACACTCTGTGAGTGCGTTAGCATCTATAGAGTAAATGATTGGGGTTAGGAGTGGACCCTTATCTATGACAAAGCACAACAGTGTTTAGCTATACACAAATTGTTTTTAATTCAAGATTATTGCCAAAGAAGTACGCTAATTTACATAGGTTGTAACATTACAGCGTTAGGACAGTTGCCAAGAAAATGCATTTCGTCCTGTTTAATTGAAATTACTCTTAACACAACAATATCAAATTTTAGCCAGAAGGTTCTCTACAAAATTATTCCTACTACTACATCGTGAAGTTGGCCAATATTACGACACATCAACCGGTTCCAGTTCCAAGTTCGATACTACGTATTTAGGATAACAACCAAGTCTACGAAGGATGGTTAGTTTTTGTGACAAGCTGAGCAAAAGATTACTCAAGGTTGCTCAAGTTCACAGTGGACGCGTACTGGTGAACCATCAAGTTTACGTCTCTGCTAGCAATATTTAGCTGCGATGAGCTGTCGGCTGCGTGGCTGCTCTCACCCTCTGAAAGTCCTTTAAAAAACTAATCAAAATGTTTGCTGATTTTATAAGCGGGACTCTCCTATGTTTCTCGTTAGGCGAGTAAAATTGCACTCATCCTTAGTCTTGAAATATGGCAATATGCACGTGTATGGATGGAGCAGCATGCATATTACAATGCCCTCTCAGTTCTCTCAAGAACAATTAGCTATGCGGCTCTTTCGTTTCTCCACTGTTGAAGCTCAATGATGCTACAGCTAATGTCAATCTGAATGTCAGCCAAAGTGAAAGCAGTGTTCACCCAAAATTCCTCCTTTGCTTTATACAGAGCGTGATGTGCCCTGTTCTGCACACGACGCTGGTTCAGAGGAGAGACCCCAAAATTTTCGGTCTTGTGTCTCTCGTAGCAAAACTGTCCCCCACCTGGATCCTTTTGTCCTCCATATAACGGCTTTTTCCGACCAATAGGAGCGTTCCTTTCATCTTGTGAAAACTATCTCTGCCATTCGCAAGGGGCCTACCATTAAACTGCGTCGAAATTTTGGCACTTTACTCCTTCCTAGTTCATGTCAGCCAACCGGAAAATTTGTTCCCACTCCAGACGCTTAAAAGTTACATGCGTACATCATGAGCATACCAATCGCAGTTCACGTGATAGACTGCGTCGCTGTTCTGTTTGTATCCATCTGGAAATTCCCCAACGCAGTATTCTAAAGATTCTCTCCGTACCACGCTGCTGGCCCGCTACCTGTCCTCTTCGATGAGTCACCCAGTGCGTTTGTTGTTCCTCTGCACGGGTCACTTTAAGGGCGTTCATCTACATCTACATCTACATTTATACTTCGCAAGCCACCCAAGGGTGTGTGGCGGAGGGCACTTTACGTGCCACTGTCATTACCTCCCTTTCCTGTTCCAGTCGCGTATGGTTCGCGGGAAGAACGACTGCCAGAAAACCCCCGGCACGCTCGAATCTCTCTAATTTTACATCCGTGATCTCCTCGGGAGGTATAAGTAGGGGGAAGCAATATATTCGATACCTCATCAAGAAACGCACCCTCTCGAAACGTGGACAGCAAGCTAAACCGCGATGCAGAGCGCCTCTCTTGCAGAATCTGCCACTTGAGTTTGCTAAACATCTCCGTAACGCTATCACGCTTACCAAATAACTCTGTGACGAAACGCGCCGCTCTTCTTTGGATCTTCTCTATCTCGTCTGTCAACCCGACCTGGTTCGGATCCCACACTGATGAACAATAGCCGGCCAGAGTGGCAGAGCGGTTCTAGGCGCTACAGTATGGAACCGCGCGACCGCTACGGTCGCAGGTTCGAATCCTGCCTCGGGCATAGATGTGTGTGTTGTCCTTAGGTTAGTTAGGTTTAAGTAGTTTTAAGTTCTAGGGGACTGATGACCACTGCAGTTAAGTCCCATAGTGCTCAGAGCCATTTTTATGAACAATACTCAAGTATAGGTCGAACGAGTGTTTTGTAAGCCATCTCCTTTGTTGATGGACTACATTTTCTAAGGACTCTCCCAGTGGATCTTAACCTGGCACCTGTCTTACCAACAATTAATTTTATATGATCATTCCACATCACAGTGTTTGTTCTGCCATCACATAATCATACAACAAAGAATCCTTCTTTCTATGTATTCGCAATACATTACATTTGTGTATGTCAAGGGTCAGTTGCCACTCCCTGCCTATCCGCTGCAGATCTTCCTGCATTTCGCTGCAATTTTCTAATGCTGCAACTTCTCTGTATACTACAGCATCTTCCGCGAAAAGCCACATGGAACTTCCGACACTATCTGCTACGTCATTGTACTTGGGCCATGGAGTCGCAACTCAGATCTGTCCCCAAACTAAAATGTTTCCATCAGCAGCTTTTCTCTTCTCTTGTCACTGACATGCCGGATTTAGGTTCGGTGTGTTAATACCGTCGACTGAGTGTCGTTTCTTTGCGTTGCATACTGTACGTTTTAATAGGCAAATCTGCCCATTTTCGAGAACTTCACTTTCATAATGATGAAGCAGTGTAAGCAGAGGTGAGGTTGTGGCACCGTCAACGTAGTCAAACAGTCTACGACGACGGTGTCAACAAACTAGTCTCTCGGGAAATGTGTTCGTCGCCAGGGTGACTACGTCGAGAAATTAATATGTGGACATGAAGAACAAGGACGTAAAATGTTAATAACGTTTGTTTTGTATGAAAAGCGCTGTTGGGAGCCGCTCTCTGTTAATGAACCGCCGGCAGCCACCACGCGCCGCCGCCTCCGCAGCCCGCGCAGGCCTGCCCCAGTACCCAGCGCCTGGCGGTGTGTGGGCCGCTGTCAGCTGCCGCCGGCGTCTGGCAGAGCGCCACGCACAGCGGTCGACGTTTATTCGTTAATAACTCACAGCTCAGCGGCGGACGGCAAAAAGGCAAAAAGTCTCCTGAAACACCCAATTAGCCCTTGCTGCGAATCCTCTGGCTATTACGGTCATCATGGATGAATGGCTGCACAGGGTGGTCAAGACAGAAAATTTCCCTGGCAATACGTACCAAACATCCCACTCAGTCCATAAAATTCCGGGAATTCAACCAAAACCTTACTTTGCTGCTAATATTTCAGATGCAAACCGTCATACCAAATTCGGAGTTCGTCGTACAGGCTGGCGGTAAAACGGTCCCGACTACATTACACACTATCTATCACTTGCGCCTTTGTCCCGCATTTTGGGCGGGGTGGGCATGGTTAAATCGGATTTGGCATGTTAGTGTGAAGGGGTGGCCGGATGCCCTTCCTGCCGCCACCCTATACCCCCCGGAATGGAATCGAAGTACCCCATCTGTCTGCGACCAGTGTAATTCATGGAAAAGTGCGGATGTGTTTCAAATGTCTGTGAGTCGTGTAACTGAGGCGGGACGTGGGGACCAGCCCAGTATTCACCTAGAGGTATGCGGAAAACCGCCTAAAAACCACATCCAGACTGGACGGCACACTGGGCCTTGTCGTTAATCCGGCGGGCGGATTCGATCCAGGGCTGGCGCGCCTACCTGAGTCCAGCATGCAGGGTATTAGCGCTCTCGGCTACCTGGCAGGTGACGACATTATACACTGCCTGACGGAAAGAAGTTAAGCAGCCAGAAGACAACATCAGATGCCAGTTTAACTTCGTACACACACACACACACACACACACACACACACACACACACCATCGACTACTGTGTAAGTGTTCACAGTTATAATTCCGTCTAACAGAACTCCCACCACAATGAATCAGGGCTACTCATGTTTAATTTCATCACCAGATCCAGTGCTGTGTATAAGGGGCGTAAACGGTGTTATGTTTTAAAATAGTTGTGGTCGCAGAGATGAGTACTGGTATGAAACACTATTGTCAGTAGCTCACAGTGATTGAAATTAGCCTCATTGTCGATCTCAGTTTGGCTGGCTGATGGAATTGTGCTCTATCCAGACTCCAGATATGTGGCATGTTCAGTTGTGACAGTCGTCACCTTCTTGGAAACGTGTAGACAGGGACACTCTTCTTTAACATTTTGGTCGACCGCTTCTGACTACCACAATGAAGGATCGCCACATTGCCACGTACACGATACACGAATTGGGATGACAATCATTAAAGCTAAGGCGATTTTCGCTGCGGATAGAAGTTCTCGTAAAATTTCAGTCACCAACTTCCTCCTCAGAGGGTGAAAATATTTTGTTGGAACCAACCTACATAGTGAGAAAGTATCATAATTAATATCTTAAGAAAAATCAGAGCTCTCATGGAAAGATATAACTGTTTATTTTTTCCACGCGTTGTTCGATAGTGGAACGGTAGAGAAGAGCTTAAAGGTGGTTCGATGAGCCATCTACCAGGCGTTTCACTGTGAACTGGAGAGTAATCATGTAGCTGCAGTTGTAGATGAACTGTGTTGTAGGCCCTTTACATCTCCGCCAGCCATCCGTGACCAACTCACCGACTCCCTGCCACATTGTGTCACTCCCCATAGTTGACAGGAGAGTGGCAGCAACCGGACTAGCCAGTTACACTCCGACCCGTAGGCTGCCGTTAACGTCACAACAGAAAACAGCTGCGTTTGGAGTGGTGCCGTGTCCAGAAAGAATGCACTGCTGATCAACGGCGTCGCATTGTGTTCAGCAATGAATACCGGTTCTACAGTCCCCGGATGACCATCATCAGTGAGAGTGGGAAAGCTTACGGAGAGGTCCCAATCTTCAGGCATTTTGGAGAGGCACAGAGATGATACACCTAGCATCATGGTATGGGAAGTCATTGCGTGTCATCTTAGGTCACGGTTATTATTGATTAAGGGAACTGAGATGCCAGAACCGTACGTCAGTAACATCCTGCGCTCTCATACAACAGTATCGTGGTGCCATTTTTCAACAGGATAATGATCGTCCACATATGTCTCTATGAACTGTCTCGCTACTGTCCACATCAGAAAGATCCCTAGATCTGTGCCTGAAAGAACATGTGTGAGACCAGCTCGTTTATCAACTTTTTCCCGGTGACAGTAACCTGGATATCAACGACCTGTTACAACAGTTTTGGAACAGTATACCACAGGAGGAGGTAGACTGACTTTATTACACCCTTTCCTGCCGAGTAAGGGCGTGCATCTAGCCTAGAGGGGGTGCAACGTCTTACTGATAAGCGGTCATACACGGCGAAGTTCGTCGCAAATTTGACTGAATTTTGGAATCACTGAAACAACATCACATGCCTTCGCAACCTGTGGAGTTTCATTTCGTTTCCTACTCCTCTTCTGGGCGCTTAACATTTTTTTATCAGGGCATGTATAACAGTGGGAAGAACCAAATACATGTCAGTATACGGCAAATAACTGTAGAAAAATTACCAAGTGGGAAGCGGAGATATATGCCACCGTGACGTTTTGTGAAAGTAGCTGAATAATGATGATGTTTTCAGTCTTGACAGAATGTGGAATCAGGCACTGGTCGCAGGTAACTCTTGGAGGTGACGGAATGGTTCTTCGGTCGAGCAGAATTCGTGAAACAATATCATATATCTATGTCGCCCATGTGGTATCTTTTCCACCATAATTTGCTGTGCACTCTTATTTATATGGCATGCCCTACAATTACGAAAGGAGGACGGGACCACTTCATATAACCTCAGCCTACAGCTCAATGTGAAACAACGTCCTTAACAAATGGTGTCACATATCTCTGTCGCCGGTGTGGTATCTTTTCCACCGTGATTTGCTGTGTACTCTTACGTACTGTATGTGGCACGCACTACAATTACTAAAGGAGGACGGGACCAGGGTCCAATTCACTCCATGTAAGCTCAGCTTCCACCACTCCGGAAACAACACAAGCTTGCAGAGTGCCTTGTTGATAACTTGGGTCTGTGGCTTCGTGTGATCCGCACCACGAACCCTGCCATCAGCTCTTACAAATTGAAACTGTGACTCATCTGACCAGAGCACGGTTTTCCAGTTGCTCAGGGTCCAATCGATATGGTCATGAGCCCAGGAGAGGCGCTGCAGCTGATGTTGTACTGTTGGAATAGACATTCGCTTTTGTCGTCTGTTGCCATAGCCTATTAACGACAAATTTCCAAGGTCAAAGGCACATAACGCTCACAATTGTCGCAGTGTGTATTTAAAGCAAACGTGATTTGCATACTCATACCGGCGCTCCCAGCGCCCCTCTTATCGACTGGCGCGAAACTTGAGTATCGTAGCACACATATACTACATATACTCTACTGGCCATTAAAATTGCTACACCATGAAGAAATGCAGATGATAAACGGGTATTCATTGCACAAATATATTATACTAGAACTGACATGTGATTACATTTTCACGCAATTTGGGTGCATAGATCCTGAGAAATCGGTACCCAGAAGAACCACCTTTGGCCGTAATGAGGGTCTTGATACGCCGGGGCATTGAGCCAAACAGAGCTTGGATGGCGTGTACAGCTGCCCATGCAGCTTCGACATGATACCACAGTTCATCAAGAGTAGTTACTGGTGTATTGTGGCGAGCCAGTTGCTCGGCCACCATTGACCAGACGTTTTCAATTGGTGAGACATCAGGAGGGCAGCAGTCGAACATTTTCTGTGTCCAGAAAGGCCCGTACAGGACCTGCAACGAGCGCTCGTGCATTATCCTGCTGAAATGTAGGGTTTCGCAGGGATCGAATGAAGGGTAGAGCCACGGGTCGTAAGACATTTGAAACGTCCACTGTTAAAAGTGCCGTCAGCGCGAATAACAGGTGACCGAGACGTGTAACCAATGACACCCCATACCATCACGCCGGGTGATAGGCCAGTATGGCGACGACGAATACACACTTCCAATGTGCGTTCACCGCGATGTCGCCAAACACGGATGCCACCATCATGATGCTGTAAACAGCACCTGGATTCATCCGAAAAAATGACGTTTTGCCATTCGTGCACCCAGGTTTGTCGTTGAGTACACCATCGCAGGCGCTCCTGTCTGTGATGCAGCGTCAAGGGTAACCGCAGCCATGGTCTCCGAGCTGATAGTCCATGCTGCTGATAACGTCGTCGAACTGTTCGTGCAGATGGTTGTTGTCTTGCAAACGTTCCCATCTGTTGACTCAGGGATCGAGACGTGGCTGCATGATCCGTTACAGCCATGCGGATAAGATGCCTGTCAGCTCGACTGCTAGTGATACGATGCCTTTGGGATCCAGCACGGCGTTCCGTATTACCGTCCTGAACCCACCGATTCCATATCAGTCATTGGATCTCGACCAACGCGTGCAGCAATGTCGCGATACGATAAACTGCAATCGCGATAGGCTACAATCCGACCTTTATCAGAGTCGGAAACGTGATGGTACGCATTTTTGCTCCTTACACGAGGCATCACAACAACGTTTCACCAGGCAACGCCGGTCAACTGTTGCTTGTGTTTGAGAAATCGGTTGGAAACATTCCTCAAGTCAGCACGTTGTGGCCGGCTGCGGTGGTCTCGCGGTTCTAGGCGCGCAGTCCGGAACCGTGCGACTGCTACGGTCGCAGGTTCGAATTCTGCCTCGGGCATGGATGTGTGTGATGTCCTTAGGTTAGTTAGGTATAAGTAGTTCTAAGTTCTAGGGGACTGATGACCACAGCAGTTGAGTCCCATAGTGCTCAGAACAATTTGAATCATTTCAGCACGTTGTATGTGTCGCCACCGGCGCCAACCTTGTGTGAATGCTCTGAAAAGCTAATCATTTGCATATCACAGCATCTTCTTCCTGTCGTTTAAATTTCGCGCCTGTAGCAAGTCATCTTCGTGGTGTAGCAATTTTGATGGCCAGTAGTGTAGTTTAAGCTAGGGGGCAATTAAAAAGGAGCTTGATCGTTTTGGTGGTCTCGGAGTCATCATGTTCATTTACACTAGTCGATGGGTGACCCATATGGTCGTCGCTGAGCAACCAAACGGTTCTCCTCACCTTTTCGACGATTTGAAGACAATTATTAACGCCAAATTTAAGATAAATCTCTATGACATTCTGCGTCCAGAAGACCTGTTGGCGACATTAGCAGTGGGTTAATTAATCTGTTTAACAGACTTAGCGGGTGCTTTTTTATTGGTACAGAAACAAGGGAGGCACTAGTGCTTAACACGTCTTGGGTTATGTCAATATAATACGCTTCCACATGCTGTGGCCAGCGCTCCTGCTATATTTCAACGATAGAGCCGCTCATCCACGGTATACCTTTGAGTTCAAGTTACCAGGGCGATATTATCGTAACGGAAGCAACACCTAGCATTTCCGCAAAGCAGTTCCATAGGTTGAAATCAAGCGGCCTCCGCTGCCTGCTGGAGAATTGCAGTTCCTTGCAACCCAGTACTGAGAACCAACTCCACGCCCTCCCGGCTAGCCGCGCGGTGTAACGCCGTGCTTCCCGAGCGGGAAGGCTTGCCGGTCCCCGGCACGAATCCTCCCGGCGGATTAGTGTCGAGGTCCGGTGTGCCGGCCAGCCTATGCATGCATTTTAAGGAGATTTTCCATCTGCCACGGCGAATGCCGGCTGGTTACCCTTCTTCCGCCTCAGTTACACTATGTCGGCTATTGCTGCGCAAACGCTGTCTCCACGTACGAGTACACCATAATTACTCTACCACGCAAATATTTGGGGTTACACTCGTCTGGTATGAGACGTTCCCAGAGGGGCGAACCGCACATTAGCCCTGGGTTCGGAGTGGGGCGGTGCTGGGGTGGGTGGCCTGCTGTGGGGTTGTGAACCACTGAGGGCTACGGCGGGAGGAAGCCTCTCCATCGTTTCTAGGTCCCCGGTTTAGTACCCATTACACACACACATATTCTGTATTTTAAGCGTGAATGAACCGGAGCTTAAGGCGATCATGTCAACGCCATACTTCACCTTCTTGTTCTTAGAAATCTTAAGGCGTAGCTGTCTTTCATGATTACAAAATGTCATCTGCACTGAAGCAACACGTCCCTTTTTCTTTATTTTTGTCATCAGTCATCTGACTGGTTTGATGCGGGCCTCCATGAATTTCTCTCCTGTGACAACATTTTCATTTCAGGGTACAAATTTCAACCTACGTCCTCAATTATTTGCTGGAGGTATTCCAATCTCTGTCTTCCCCTATTGTTTTCAATCTCTACAGCCCCCTCTACTGTCATGAGAGTTATTCCCTGACGTCGTAACAGATTTCCTCCCATCCTGTCCCTTCTTCTTGTCAGCGTTTTCCATACATTCGTTTCCTCGCTGATTCTCCGGAAAACTTCCTCGTTCCTTACCTTACCAGTCCACCTAATTTTCAACATTCATCTGTTGCACAACACCTCAAGTACTTCAATTCTCTTCTGTTCCAGTTTTCCCACATAGATAAATTATTCGCAGATGGAAAAAGAAGTACGGTCAATAGTCTGCGCTTTCAAAAAAATTGATATTTTCCTTTATGGCGCCAAGTTCCACGCGATAACATAAAGTGCTAATACCTTAGTCATGCCCGTAATCGAGGCTGCTGGAAAAAACAGCACAGCAGCTGAAATGGTGGTCCTAACTTTGAGCAATTGAAAACACCGCGTTCGCTATAGGCCCACTGCACAGCACTCAAACTTCCATAATATGTCTCCCATGTCTGTTGGCTAGGGTAACGATTTTAATTGACAATAAACCACGTGCTTCTCAATCGATGACAGTATGCGCCAGGCACCGCAGTCGTTCCTAATTCCTCCCGACGAAGTTGCCTAGGTCACATTACATTTACTGGCCCAGAATCGCCACTGAGATTGAGTATACGGTCCACAAGTATCAGGCATTGGCACAAAGTGGCTTTGTCCCAACGTTTTTCTTTGCGGCCCAAACCTAAACGCCAATGGAAACACATAGATTTCGCTGGACAGTTCAAGGTAGGCCTGTTGATATCTTTAAAAATATCGAGAATTCGATACATCACTATTTTAAGAAATATCGAAGTCAGCCCAGCAGATATAACAAAAAAGTGTCGATACACCGATATTCTGAAGGTGGCAGGGGTAAAATATAGGGAGCGAAAGGCTATTTCCAATTTGTATAGAAACTAAATAGCAGTTATAAGAATTGAGGGGCATGAAAGGGAAGCAGTGGTTGGGAAGGGAGTGAGACAGGGTAGTAGCCTCTCCCCGATGTTATTCAGTCTGTATATTGAGCAAGCAGTAAAGGAAACAAAAGAAAAATTCGGAGTAGGTATTAAAATCCATGGAGAAGAAATAAAAACTTTGAGGTTGAAGATTAGATACTCATGAGGAGGTGTTGAATAGGATAGGGGAGAAGAGAATTTTGTGGCACAACTTGACTAGAAGAAGGGATCGGTTGGTAGGACATGTTCTGAGGCATCAAGGGATCACCAATTTAGTATTGGAGGGCAGCGTGGAGGGTAAAAATCGTAGATGGAGACCAAGAGATAAATACACCAAGCAGATACAGAAGGATGTAGGTTGCAATAGGTACTGGGAGATGAAGAAGCTTGCACAGGATAGAGTAGCATGGAGAGCTGCATCAAACCAGTCTCAGGACTGAAGACCATAACAACAACAAATACCGATATATTGATGCAAAAATATCGATGTACAAGCCTATAAAAATATCGGCCGTACATGGTGAATATACAGCCGAGTTTATAGCCGTATATTTAAGTATTGATTTTTTCATAGATATTCTGTCATCAACCAACTAACAGCGTGCTTATCTCCCTTAAAGCAAGAATTGAAAGGAAAACAATGAGTGTTCCCACTTGGCGATAACTACTTTGCTAAAAATGGTAACTGCATGTAGGTGGTACAGTGAAAGGTGTCCTATGGGTCCGTCCTTGGGTTTCATCACATATCGGATCTGTTCGAAACACCATGTCGGCTTGCAGAATGAGATTTTCACTCTGCAGCGGAGTGTGCGCTGATATGAAACTTCCTGGCAGATTAAAACTGTGTGCCGGACCGAGACTCGAACTCGGGACCTTTGTCTTTCGCGGGCAAGTGCTCTACCAACTTAGCTACCCAAGCACGACTCACGTCCCGTCCTCACAGCTTTACTTCTGTCAGTACCTCGTCTCCTACCTTCCAAACTTTACAGAAGCTATCCTGCGAACCTTGCAGAACTAGCACTCCTCACCATGTCGGCTTCCCTTTTTTTTTTCATTTCTGTAAGCGCCAGTGAGCAAGCAGCTGTAGTGTGAAAGTTGCATGGCGAAGATAAACTTTGCAGTTTCAGTTGTTAGCTCCGATTGCGTCAGAGTTTCCCCTAAAACGTCTGTGCCCACCGCAAAGACAAACCTTGTCATTTAGATTTTCGTTCATCATTTTGAAGATTGCAAATGTGAAGAAACAGCAAACTAGTTGCGTCAAAAATCCTTTTCAGCGTAACTGGTGTGCCATTCTTCACATTGGACATCTTGATATTCCAGTGACACCGTCACACCCCAGTGCAATCGGAATTTTTCTTTGTGCCACCTATAATTACTTCACACATTCAAAGAGAAAGACTGGACGTGATGAAAGCTCAAATGGTAGTGAGACTCCTTCACACAGTGAAAGTACAATTACGCTCTGTTACAATTTCAAAAGAACAGTTTCAAATATCTACCGAAAATTGAGAATAAAATATAAAAGAAAAATATCGAAACTCTATATTTCCATTTCGATATCGATATATCAGTAAAACTGAAATGGTACAGTACTTACCGCTCCATAAGCAGCAGGTTTCGTAGCTCGCTCACACAGGGAATACAAACTGAGGCGGCTTCGCTGTCAATTTATTTCACGACGCGGCCGGCCGCGGGTGCACCGGAACCTCATGTGAACGGATAGAGAGTGTGTTAGGCTTCATTATACATATTTATATATGTCGGCCATCATGTTTTATCTATACTTGAATGCAAATCATGCACGTGAACATTCCTAATCCTCCTCCCACCTTTCCTTAAAGCGTGGCCAAATACTAGTTGGGAAACAGCAAAAGTAAATCTTTTGTAGAGTAGTGCCAACCTTACTCCTGGGTAGGGGATCAGAGATACAGCACAGGCAGGTCGAAGTCAAAGACGTTCCAGTACCGTAAGATTTGGAGTGGAGAGGCTGGTCACGGCCAAGTGGCTCGACCATCTCTTCCACCGGGGCCCAGGAAGACCTCCGGGTGCCCGCCATATTCTAGGAGTTCTACAGAAGACGGGTAAGCGAGCAGACATGCCATCAGTGCGTCTGTCTCGATGTCCACAGGAATAAAGGTTTTTGAATATTTCAACTAATAATTTTTATTTCCAGCTTCAGGTTATGTAGGGAAATGAGTGTACATAATGATTACTTTCTCGTTTATTTCGGAAATTTTGTGTGGAAACAGAGTTGGCTCCTATCTTCGTACAAAGGCACATGGTGTCGTAAGCTACAAATTCTGATCAGTAGTTCCAATGTATGAATTCTATTGCGCAAATCGAGTGCAACGAAGTATATTCAAACGCGAGTGATTTATTTTGGTGGAAAAATTGAACTGTAAAATATGTTTCTTTGTGTGAAGGGGTCCTAGAACACGTGGTCTGCCCCATGGTAGTAATAGTGAACGTGGTTGGCCATTGGTTAGCCAAATTATAACATCGAATGGTCACATCGTAATTCGCCGCCACACGGCATAGTTAAATTACTTGTCGTTTCCACTCCCTTTGTAGTTAGATGTACTGTAGTTCCACGTGGTCGACCGTTCGTTCCGGTGGCCACGAGTTTCAAATAGCGACAAAACAGATATCACTCTGCTAAACTCCTTCGACCCCTGTGTCAATGTGTCTGATCCCCAGATTGTCCGTTATCCTCCTCTCATATAGCCGATGTTCTATGTAAAGTAATGGTAGGATTTGGTGGTACACATTTGGCCAAAGGCAGTTCCGTCTTGCCCCTAAAACAAAATTTGAGTGCAGATTAGCGTACAAGATAGCCAAGCTATACGTTGTAAAAACGTAATCTCTTCAAAGTGGAATTATTTCTGTAATTGCTGTAAAGTCGAATGATTATGTTTAAAATAAATAGGTTATGAATGATGATCAATCTTTAACATACCCTGAAATCACAATGAAGTCAATTTAAGAGAATTCATTTATAGAAGGAAAAGAGTTTTAAAAACAACAAAAAGGTATAAAACGCAGGGACCCACACATCAGCATGTGAGGCCTTCAGCCCCTTCCTCAGTAACGTGCAAAATAGGACACGCTCTGTTTTCTAGGTAACGCTCTCATGTACCCCTCTTCCAGTTATCCGTTGCGCCATTTCCATTCAGGGCTAGTTGCATTGACTACCTCTTTTATTAATGTCGATGTCAGGTGTCGGTTTCCACCGGTTGTGGCCCAGTATAGAAACAAGAAAATCAACAAAAATCACGAGGGCTGCTTAAAGCAGAAATACGAGCGTTGCCAGACGGTTTCATGAAAGCACAGGCAAAAGCATAGTTTTCTCTCCTCCACGATAAAACAGTTATCTTCCATCTGGGGTCCTCTGCTAGGTTTATTGTAAAATGTTTGTTGGATTCCCACAAAGCAGACGGTAGTCTTTTATCTGGCGTCCCTTTGCCACGATTCCCACAAAGCAGACGGTAACCTTTCAAAACATATCTACGACACGTATAAACTTTTTTAGGAATGTATAAAAACAGCCCGAGTTCAAGGGTCACGTAGCTTTCAGTTGTTGGCGCATTCTCAGATTTTCCACACGTGGCCCGGTCGAATGAATAAATACGATCCGGGCTTTTAGCGAACATGCTCGCCACCGAAAACAAAGAAAGTGAGTTACAGTACGCTTGTTCGCCCACTGCTTGAATACTGCTCAGCAGTGTGGGATCTGTACCAGATAGGGTTGATAGAAGAGATAGAGAAGATCCAACGGAGAGCAGCGCGCTTCGTTACAGGATCATTTAGTAATCGCGAAAGCGTTACGGAGATGATAGATAAACTCCAGTGGAAGACTCTGCAGGAGAGACGCTCAGTAGCTCGGTACGGGATTTTGTTGAAATTTCGAGAACATACCTTCACCGAGGAGTCAAGCTGTATATTGCTCCCTTCTACGTATATCTCGCGAAGAGACCATGAGGATAAAATCAGAGAGATTAGAGCCCACACAGAGGCACACCGACAATCCTTCTTTCCACGAACTTTACGAGACCGGAATAGAAGGAAGAACCGATAAAAGTACTCAAGGTACCCTCCGCCACACACCGTCAGGTGGCTTGCGGAGTATGGATGTAGATGTAGATGTAGACAGTGCACCACTGACACAGGCATCAGCTAATGCCCGTGCAATTCTCATCTGTCTTCCAGAATTGCTGCAGAGGGATTGGATTCACGAACCTGACCACTGCCCCTGTCGTCTGGCACCACACTCAGAGGCAGAGGAGGTGGTCAGGACATTCAAGCCGCAGATCAGGTTAAAAAAAATGGCTCTGAGCACTATGGGTCTTAACAGCTGAGGTCATCAGTCCCCTAGAACTTACAACTACTTAAACCTAACTAACCTAAGGACATCACACACATCCATGCCCGAGGCAGGATTCGAACCTGCGACCGTAGCAGTCGCGCGGTTCCAGACTGAAGCGCCCAGCCAACGGTATTAACTCTGCCGAAATCTTATACGGGTGCAGACCACGGACCTTCTTCGATCTGTTGCATCCGTCACTGCGAGCTCAGAAACCACGCGCAAAAGCGCGTTATCGCTCAGGCTCTCACGTCTGGCTCATCTCTTTCGCTAGACCCCAAGAGTGGACCCACTGTGTCGTTGTCGCTCATAGGCGGCGGAGATTGTTCGATGTCGCAACCATTGAGTAACAGGTGGTACGGCATCGTAATCTACTACGGCCGTGACACCTTAAAAGGCGCCCACTGTTTATTAACTATTGATAACATCAAGATATAACGAATAGGTTACTCAGCGGCAAGAAATTTTGCCATATAACTTCAACTTTCCGTAGGCCTGAGCTTCCTATCGGAAAAACAGTGTTTGTCATTCTCTAACTTTCTCTAAATGCCGTCTGAAGTCACATAACCATTAACTGAATTTAGCCCTGTGTTTTATCATCCAGAAGCAAAGCAATGAAATCTTACTAAAGGACTTTAGGACAACCAATCTGTGTTGGCGTGACGCCTAGTCAGTATTTGCGTTGTGAACCGACTGAAGGGGAAGTTATCTTGTACTGCCGCCACGTGGGACAATCGATACGGATGAAGTCTGCGAGATACGGTGATCTACACTACTGGCCATTAAAATTGCTACACCAAGAAGATATACAAATGATAAACGGGTATTCATTGGACAAATTATATTATACTATAACTGACATGTGATTACATTTTCACGCAGATTGGGTGCATAGATCCTGAGAAATCGGTACCCAGAACAACCACCTCTAGTCGTAATAACGGCCTTGATACGCCTGTGCATTGAGTCAAACAGAGCTTGGATGGCGTGTACAGGTACAGCAGCCCTTGCAGCTTCAACACGATACCACTGTTCATCAAGTGTAGTGACTGGCGTATTGTGACGAGCCTGTTGCTCGGACACCATTGACCAGACGTTTTCAATTGGTGAGAGATCTGGAGAATGTGCTGGCCAGGGCAGCAGTCGAACATTTTCTGTATCCAAAAAGGCCCGTACAGGCCTGCTGAAATGTAGAGTTTCTCAGGGACTGAATGAAGGATAGAGCCACGGGTCGTAACATATCTCAAATGTAACGTCCACTGTTCAAAGTGCCGTCATTGCGAACAAGAGGTGACCGAGACGTGTAACCAATGGCACCCCATACCATCACGCCGGGTGATACGCCAGTATGGCGATGACGAATACACGCTTCCAATGTGCGTTCACCGCGATGTCGCCAAACACGGATGCGAGGATCATGATGCTGTAAACAGAACCTGGATTCATCCGAAAAAATGACGTTTTGCCATTCGTGCACCCTGTCGTTGAGTACACCGTCGCAGGCGCTCCTGTCTGTGATGCAGCGTCAAGGGTAACCGCAGCCATGGTCTCCGAGCTGATAGTCCATGCTGCTGCAAATGTCGTCGAACTGTTCGTGCAGATGGTTGTCTTGCAAACGTCCCCATCTGTTGACTCAGGGATCGAGACGTGGCTGCACGATGCGTTACAGCCAAGCGGATAAGATGCCTGTCATCTCGACTGCTAGTGATACGAGGCCGTTGGGATCCAGCACGGCGTTCCGTATTATCCTCCTGAACCCACCAATTCCTTATTCTGCTAACAGTCATTGGATCTCGACCAAAGCGAGCAGCAGTGTCGCGATATGATAAACCGCAATCGCGATAGGCTACAATCCGACCTTTATCAAAGTCGGAAACGTGATGGTACGCATTTCTCCTCCTTACACGAGGCATCACAACAACGTTTCACCAGGCAACGGCGGTCAACTGCTGTTTGTGTACGAGAAATCGGTTGGAAACTTTCCTCATATCAGCACGTTGTAGGTGTCGCCATCGGCGCCAACCTTGTGTGAGTGCTCTGAAAAGCTAATCATTTGCATGTCACAGCACCTTCTTCCTGTCGGTTAAATTTCGCGTCCGTAACACGTCATCTTCGTGGTGTAGCAGTTTTACTGGCCAGTAGTACAAGCTGAGTGGTCGTTGCATAATACACTAACCTGCTGTTAGTACTCTGAATGGAGCTAATAGTTACGTGCCATGTCAGATCTGTTTCATCGACTCTTCTCTTGGTTTTCTTGTTGTGTACAATTGGAAATCTATGTCTAGCATACGACGAGCTCGGCTTATGATTCCGGCTCTTAGTGTGGTGGAGGTTCGAGTCCTCCCTTGGGAATGGGTGTGTATGTTTGTCCTTAGGATAATTTATATTAAGTAGTGTGTAAGCTTAGGGACTGATGACCTTAGCAGTTAAGTCTCATGAGATTTCACACACATTTGAACATTTTTTCTTTGTGTGGTGCTCTGGCAACTGTCTAATACGGTCCACCTACAGGGCTGGCGGTTATGTTGACAATGTTCGGAGGTTCAACGGCTCACAATCGTGAGTCCGAACTTTTAAGTGTGCAATCAAGTGTATTAGTAAACCACAATTATGGACCGATTTCCAAATGTATCCATTCTCTTCTTCCTGCCTCCTTTTGCTTTTCTTATTGTAAGTCTTGTAGTCGTATTAGAGTTGTTAGAGAAGAACCAAGCTAATTGAAATAGCGTTAATCCATTGCATGTATGTCTGCATATGTAGTAGAATGTAAGGTGTCCGATCCGATTAAAGAGATGTCACAAACACCTAAATCGATCCAGAAAATACCTGCCGAATCAATGACAAGGATAAAATGAATGAAAGGGCAGTTGAGAGGGAAAACTGCAATGAGTTTTGCTTTGAGGAGGTCTGTTTCAAATAATTATGTAGCGTGAATAATGTGTTATAGACAGTGTAACGATGTACAGTATATGAGTAAATGTGCATCATTTTTAGAAACGTTTTGAGTATTTTTTTTTCTCCGTGTAAGGAATTCATAAGGAGGCCCAACTGCGAGATACTCCAAACAACATAACAGCAAAGACAAATCCCGGCCACATTGGATGCAAACCGTCGTAAATATTTTCCTTCATCCGCCGTTATTGAAAGAACGGTCGTCTGGAAGAAACAAATATTGGAAGAGTCAAACACGTACCCTCGAAACCAGCGAAGGTGATAAAACGATTTCGGGTCTGCTGTTCAGCTTTGATTGCTCATGCATGAATGCACTATGTTCACCCAGTGGAACGCCTGAGAGATTCGAGTATTCCATGAATACAATAGCAATAAATAAATACGATCTGCGGATCTGCGTTGGGTGTCGCATAAACACCGTGTTTTCTTCCTCTCTGCCGGGCGCAGACAGACGACGGCAATATCTCTGGCGTCCGCTTTACGTCACAGGCTTGCGTAAGCGGCGTGTTAGCCGTAGTTTCATCCAATACGACACACGGCGATTGAGTAACGGGCGGGGCGATCTGGATTTCCGGAAAGCTCTGTTATTTGTCTTATATCCGGAAGGACCATTTATTGGAGGTACGTCTTCCTCCGTTTAATGAAGAAGAAGGCGTTTCAAATACGTCGTAGTCTCAAAGTTTACAAATTCTGGCTGTATGCGAGGTCGCTCAGTCTTTTTGAAACCATAATTGTTCCACATCCACATCCACCCAGCTCACCATGGTCCGTCCATCTGGAACTTTCCCATGACGTCTCAAGTTGAAATGATGCCGAAATAGACGCTGGGTAGCAATAACAGAGTCGTTATTCTTGAAATAACTTTCAATTCTTGAAATAACTTTCAACAGCAAAGGCACGATGCTGTGCGCACCACCGCTCCATATCACTGTCGCACTCGAAATGGCAGCTCATTACTATACGAATGCGGCACGAGATGGCGCGCATTCCTGCAGTACGTCTTTGTACTACGCAAGTCAAATTACGCTATGAACGCTAACGCACCCTATATAACGTAATAATTAAGTACGTTTTACGCACAGTGAAATAAAGGTGAGCTAAAAGTAATTCAAAGATGACTGGGTGGTTGCCCCTGATGAAATGTCTTCCAATATGAAATTATTGTCTCTGTATTGAATAACTACCGACAACTGGCTGTTGATATAGTAAAACGTAACATTCTGCATGTAACGGAAGATTAGTACGTAGTAGGTGAGATAGAGAACAAGGATCGGGATTAATTTAAGGAAAACACTTGAAAAGGTGGCCCACCTTTTTGCGTTCTTCATCATTCCCAAACATATTTTTATTTAATAAGACAATCATGAGTCAACTGACAATTACCCAGATTCTTACGAATGATTTTTCAGTCAAATTTACAATTCATAAGGATATTTGCATTAAACATAAAATTATAAATAGTATTCAAAAAACATCAACTCGCAACACAATGGTGGCCCGACTTCAAACAATTAATAAAATAAACCTACGGCGTCACTGTCTCCCTTCAACTACACTCCTGGAAATGGAAAAAAGAACACATTGACACCGGTGTGTCAGACCCACCATACTTGCTCCGGACACTGCGAGAGGGCTGTACAAGCAATGATCACAGGCACGGCACAGCGGACACACCAGGAACCGCGGTGTTGGCCGTCGAATGGCGCTAGCTGCGCAGCATTTGTGCACCGCCGCCGTCAGTGTCAGCCAGTTTGCCGTGGCATACGGAGCTCCATCGCAGTCTTTAACACTGGTAGCATGCCGCGACAGCGTGGACGTGAACCGTATGTGCAGTTGACGGACTTTGAGCGAGGGCGTATAGTGGGCATGCCGGAGGCCGGGTGGACGTACAGCCGAATTGCTCAACACTTGGGGCGTGAGGTCTCCACAGTACATCGATGTTGTCGCCAGTGGTCGGCGGAAGGTGCACGTGCCCGTCGACCTGGGACCGGACCGCAGCGACGCACGGATGCACGCCAAGACCGTAGGATCCTACGCAGTGCCGTAGGGGACCGCACCGCCACTTCCCAGCAAATTAGGGACACTGTTGCTCCTGGGATATCGGCGAGGACCATTCGCAACCGTCTCCATGAAGCTGGGCTACGGTCCCGCACACCGTTAGGCCGTCTTCCGCTCACGCCCCAACATCGTGCAGCCCGCCTCCAGTGGTGTCGCGACAGGCGTGAATGGAGGGACGAATGGAGATGTGTCGTCTTCAGCGATGAGAGTCGCTTCTGCCTTGGTGCCAATGATGGTCGTATGCGTGTTTGGCGCCGTGCAGGTGAGTGCCACAATCAGGACTGCATACGACCGAGGCACACAGGGCCAACACCCGGCATCATGGTGTGGGGAGCGATCTCCTACACTGGCCGTACACCACTGGTGATCGTCGAGGGGACACTGAATAGTGCACGGTACATCCAAACCGTCATCGAACCCATCGTTCTACCATTCCTAGACCGGCAAGGGAACTTGCTGTTCCAACAGGACAATGCACGTCCGCATGTATCCCGTGCCACCCAACGTGCTCTAGAAGGTGTAAGTCAACTACCCTGGCCAGCAAGATCTCCGGATCTGTTCCCCATTGAGCATGTTTGGGACTGGATGAAGCGTCGTCTCACGCGGTCTGCACGTCCAGCACGAACGCTGGTCCAACTGAGGCGCCAGGTGGAAATGGCATGGCAAGCCGTTCCACAGGACTACATCCAGCATCTCTACGATCCTCTCCATGGGAGAATAGCAGCCTGCATTGCTGCGAAAGGTGGATATACACTGTACTAGTGCCGACATTGTGCATGCTCTGTTGCCTGTGTCTATGTGCCTGTGGTTCTGTCAGTGTGATCATGTGATGTATCTGACCCCAGGAATGTGTCAATAAAGTTTCCCCTTCCTGGGACAATGAATTCACGGTGTTCTTATTTCAATTTCCAGGAGTGTAGATCACAACTGTGGGCTAATCTTACAGCAGGACTTGAATATAAGATCAACAAACATCAAATAAACAACATTAAAATGCATACATCTCGACTGGTTATTCTGCTCTCATATAGAGAAGATACGTCCAAGTCGCCCAAAGGCTTCCCACACATAAAACAGAAGCAACAGTAATTCTCCACTGACTGACCACAGGCCTGTTCCAAATAAATCATGTTAAGTACTTAAACTACCGGGCTTATAAAGCACAATTAAAATGATAAAGACAGTTAAACCATTAACTTTAAATCAAGAAACTCAGTGCTCACCCCGCAGTAGCACTCCACCAAAAGAATAACAACAAACTACACAACTTGAACGGGAGATCTGCAGAATCGTGTGTGACCTGCCAACACTTAGGCCTCTTACGATGACGGGGAAGCCGCCGAAGCAGAAGGAGAACACGTCCGTCCCCCGCGGCAGCAGATCGGCAACACGTCAGCCGCTGCCGATACATGGCTGTCAACATATACCAGACAACAAATAGCAAAATCTTCAGTATGGGAGCGGCCCGCTCATAACATTCCAAGTTAACCTTGCCAGCAACAACAAGAAACAGTGTACAAGGCTATTTTAAAGAATAACAACATAATAATTCAAACGAGATTTTAAAAATCGAGGTATACCTTTACTCAGGCCTCTCAGTGGCCAGTAGACACTGTAACTGAGATACGCACCTAATTGCAGATGGCCAGTTAAACTGTACACCTATACACCAAAGGGCTCCTCAGCACGGAGTAAAAGAACGTAGAAATGCGAGCACGCACATACACATGACCCAAACGTGTGTATCTTTAGGCTCAGCGCACACAACTTTAATTACGGGCCAAAACCAATAAGTTGCCCCAGGAAGGGCCATCATGTCTACAATAAACAGAAATTACAATCATTAATATCAAATACTAAATAATAACAAATCGTCATTGCAAGTACAAGATTAACATTGAAAAACAGTAGCCTGGCGCATACAGTAACCTCCAGATTGCGAAACACAGCTACAAATGGATCACCGAAAGGCATAAAGAAACTGTATTCCTGGCCAGCACTCACGGGACAGAATCAGCAATCTTTAAGTACAATACTTACTAAACAATCTCCAGAGATAATTTCAAACAAACTCCAAACAGGCCAATAGCTTCAGGACTCCAGCTAGGCACCAGATGATACTGCCCTGCTGATCGTGGCTACTAACAAGTAGTTGAGTACATGTCAACGTATTTAGCACACCACAGCTGACTGATGCACTTCACCCGCCAGGGCAGCCGAGAGCGCTAACGCGCTGCTTCCTGGACTCGGGTAGGCGCTCAGGCCCCGGATCGAATCCGCCGGCGGATTAACGACGAGGGCAGGTCTGCCGGCCAGCCTGGATGTGGTTTTTAGGCGGTTTTCCACATCCCGCTAGGTGAATACCGGGCAGTTACACTGCTCACAGACATCTGAAGACATTCGCACTATTTCATGGTTTACACTAGACACAGACAGCTGGGGTCCACTACTTACGTCCTGGGGGGTTCGGGGTGGCGGCAGGAAGGGCACCCGGCCACCCTCTCTAACTAACATCGCCAAGTCCGTAATAAGAAGGCCCTAAGAAAGAAAGAAGAGAAAAGTTGACTGATGCACTTCGTTATCAGGTTGCACGCGAAGAGGGCCGCTCCTTGCCCGATACACACGCCGGTAGCAACGGTCAACGCTGCAGGGAAACGCGGGCCCCCATAGCCCAACGTCGGAGTTACGAGCTACCAAATGACGCCATGTTCTGTGGTAACCAGACAGAGCAGGGACGACGGACAAACGAGGGAAAAGCAATTCGTCATATCTCACAAGCAAGCCGAAATGCTGGCCAAATAATGACATCTGACGGTCGATATCGTCCAACAAGTGGCGAATTGGCAGTGTCAAATCCATTTGTATCAAAATTATTTTTGCACTGTAACCTGGAGAAGAATTCCTTTCCTTGTAGTAAACTGTTTTTAAAGGCACAATTGCAGGATGGGCTCTGATATATAGCAAAATGTATACATAAGTTCAGAATATAAATAAAGAATTACTTAAAATATTAATTAGTATAAGCGGTTGTATCGATTGTGGCGCGAAACCGTTGAAACGTTAGGACAATTACGCAGATCAGTCGCCTTCCCGAGAAGACAGTACCTTTATTGAAGCGACCCAAATCGGACGCATTTCTGCCATCGCTGCCGATAATTACTTGGTACACCACCATTTTTCTATTTTAGGCGTACTCATTCTCATGAGGCGAACTCACAGTTACACACAGCAACAGATTTAATGTAAGTGCCTATGTAATTTAATTTAGTATAATATTTTTTGAATACAATAATATTATTTACTCTTGCGTTTCATTTATGTTGCAAGCTATTGTTCCAATTAAACGACGTCTTGGCATGACTAAAGGTTCCTGTTACAAATAGTATCAGTGGTCCAGTACGAACCCAACTTCGGAATTATTCAGTCTCAGAACTCCGATAAAGAAATATTTTCAGAAAAATCACTCACGGACAAACTAGCAATGAACGGACCTTACGCAAAAAGCCATTGTCAAGCGTCCAAAGTTTGTGTATACTGGTCAAAAAAATGGTTCAAATGGCTCTGAGCACTATGCGACTTAACTTCTGAGGTCATCAGTCGCCTAGAACTTAGAACTAATTAAACCTAACCAACCTAAGGACAGCACACACATCCATGCCCGAGGCAGGATTCGAACCTGCGACCGTAGCGGGCGCTCGGCTCCAGACTGCAGCGCCCAGAACCGCACGGCCACTCCGGCCTGCTATACTGGTCACATACTATTATAATTACCTATTATTATTTGTATGTTCTCTGATATGCTCAAACCAGACAGGAAAAGCCACCATAAATCAAATGTTCCATTTCCATCATTCAGCCACAGGATAAATTAAACACTTGTATACAGATGGCAACACATGGAGCTTATGAAATAGCCTTTTAGAATATTTAATATTCCTCACACCAATGCACTGAACCACAATTGGCTGGTTAGTTTTCAAATCTTGAAATATTCTTGTTGCATGTTAGTCTTCCATATAAATATAGGATGTTGGTATTAGTAATGGTAGAAACACGAGCCGTTAAATTTCAAGCAATACCCTACCATTGTTCACAAAATAGTCTTCTCCTGGATAGCTGTGAAACAGAAATTTTCTTTTTCGTCTTCTTGTACTATTCTTACCCTTTCCCGTAAATAAATCGATAGTGCCACGTTTGCGTGGCAAGTGATATCTGTCTTCAGGTGGGCAACAAGTATTCTTCTGACGATTTAAAATGTCTTCCTGTACAAACTCCTTGCCAAATAAAGGGAAGGAAATAAGAAATAATAATTGTATTAACATTAATTTAATCATAGCTAACACTTGGTTCAAGAATCATGAAAGAAGGCTGTAAACATGGAAGAAGCCTGGAGATTCTAGAAGGTATCAGATAGATTATATAATTGTAAGACAGAGATTCAGGAACCAGGTTTTAAATTGTAAAGTATTTCCAGGGGTAGGTGTGGACACTGACCACAATCAGTTGGTTATGAACTGTAGATTAAAATGGAAGAAACTGCAAAGAGGTGGGAATTTGAGGAGATGGGACCTGGATAAACTGAAAGAACCAGAGGTTGTAGAGAGTTTCAGGGAGAGCATTAGGGAATGATTGACAAGAATGGGGGAAAGAAATAAAGTAAAAGGAGAATGGGTAGCTTTGAGAGACGAAATAGTGAAGGTAGCAGAGGATCAAGTACGTAAAAAGACGAGGGCTAGTAGAAATCCTTAGGTAACATAAGAGATATTGAATTTAATTGATGAAAGGAGAAAATATAAAAATTAAGTAAAAGAAGCGGGAAAAAGGAATACAAACGTCTCAAAAATGAGATCGACACAAAGAGCAAAATGGCTAAGCAGAGATGGCTAGAGGACAAATGAATCTGTACATCGAGCAAGCAGTAAAGGAAACAAAAGAAAAATTCGGAGTAGGAATTAAAATCCATTAAGAAGAAATAAAAACTTTGAGGTTCGCTGATGACATTGTAATTCTGTCAGAGACAGCAAAGGACCAGGAAGAGCAGCTGAACGGAATGGACAATGTCTTGAAAGGAGGAAATAAGATGAACATCAACAAAAGCAAAACGAGACTAAGGGAATGTAGTCGCATTAAATTGGGTGATGCTGCCGGAATTTGATTAGGATATGAGACGCTTAAAGTAGTAAATGAGTTTTGCTATTTGGGGAGCAAAATAACTGATGATGGTCGAAGTAGAGAGGATATAAAGTGCAGACTGGCAATGGCAGGGAAAGCGTTTCTGAAGAAGAGAAATTTGTTAATATCGAGTATAGATTTAAGTGTTAGGAAGTCGTTTCTGAAAGTATTTGTATGGGGTGTAGCCATGTGTGGAAGTGAAACATGGACGATAAATAGTTTAGACAAGAAGAGAATAGAAGCTTTCGAAATGTGGTGCTACAGAAGAATGCTGAAGATTAGATGGGTAGATCACATAACTATTGAGGAGGTATTGAATAGAATGGGAGAGAAGAGAAATTTGTGGCACAACTTGACTAGAACAAGGGATCGGTTGGTAGGGCATATTCTGAGGCGTCAATTGATCTCCAATTTAGTATTGGAGGACAGCGTGGAGGGTAAAAATCGTAGAGGGAGACCAAGAGATGAATACACTAAACAGATTCAGAAGGTTGTAGGTTTCAGTAGGTACTGGGAGGTGAAGAAGCTTGCACAGGATAGAGAAGCATGGAGAGCTGCATGAAACCAGTCTCTTGACTGAAGACCACAGCAACAACAACAGGATAGTTCAAAAATGGCTCTGAGCACTATGGGACTTAACAGCGATGGTCATCAGTCCCCTAGAACTTAGAACTACTTAAACCTAACAAACCTAAGGACAGCACAAAACACCCAGCCATCACGAAGCAGAGAAAATCCCTGACCCCGCCGGGATTCGAACCCGGGAACCCGGGCGTGGGAAGCGAGAACGCTACCGCACGACCACGAGATGCGGGCAACAACAGGATAGTTCTGTAAGTTTTGCTGGTTCTCCATGTTCTAGTGATACATTGTTATGTGCAAAATAGTGTCTCAGATAAACTGATTCACATCTGCACCATAATTTTCATTATGTTACCATACATGTCAGCGTACTCTCTTTGTGCTCCTATATTTGCATCTACGTATTCCATATATGCACAGTGTTCTTCAAGTGTTACATGACGATGATAGATAATATAAACAGCTGTGTGACCTAAAATCCAAATGGCGGCATTTTGCTTCCTGCGGCGATATCGTATTTTTTCTTGTCTGGTTAACTGCATGATTTCGACGTGGTGCGGAACCGTGCGGTCAATCGCCAGTACAACAGGTGCCGTACAACAGGTGAACCTTTGTATTAAGGTGTCCACGTGACCGCATATCGTACAGCTGGGTGTGGGGCTCATGTGGATATTGTGGAGTTCCTCAGGCTCATGTGGATTATGTGGAGTTCCTCATTGATTGGATACGATGTAGGTAGAACTCGTGATAATAATACAGAGCTATGGATATTTCGCCATGTAATATTCCACTTCGCTTGCGGATGTCTTTGAATGACTTTGTTTTCTCTACCATCGTGTTTGTGAGAAAACTACAGTTTTTCGCATTGGTATGAGATGGTTGGATGTTGTCAGCTTGTCGTATGTAACTGAACTCGCAGTAGCGGAGTCCAATGTAGCCTAGGTAGTACATTCTACTCTCTATAGGTATTCTGACTCTGTACTCTTTGCAGGAGATCTAATTTCCTGTCATAATAAATGCATGCTGTATCTCTGATCTTGTGCAGCATGTCTGTCCAGTTTTTTTCGCTATCAAGTCCGGTACTGTACCCCAGTAGACTCCGAGAATTTTGTGTTGTGCCCTCGTTGCACGCCAATCGAGATGGGCAGCGTCACCAATGCCTCCTCCTACAAGGAGCACGTCGCCTTTCTCTTGTCTAGTTTCGCACCGGTGACCGTGTTGAAGTCGTTGACGAGATTTTCCACTACCGTCAAATTTGCTGGGAATCGTACTGCTAAGCTGACGTCGTCAGCATATGCAATACAAGCCACTTTCTTCGTTCTGATGTGGATTCCAAGTGATCGCCGGGTTATGCGTACAAGTAAGGGTTCTACCGCTCACAACGCCATTGATAGGGAGCAGCTTTGCCTGATAGATCTCCTAATGACAATTTTGTTCGATAGGTGGCCATTAATCAAGATAAGCGCTGCATTAGTTTGACGAAACGTTGGCCTAAGCCCATCTTCATCAGTACCTTAATCAGATAATCATGGTTTATGCGGTCATATGTTTTTTTCAAAGTCTAATAATAGTAACGCGCCGGGGTCTTTATTGTCCGCCAGATAACAGATGATATCCCGTAGATCGCAGGCAGCTGATATTACACTGCGTCCAGTTACCGCACCATATTGGTGTTTTTCTAGTATTTTGTGTAACACTGGTTTGCATTCGATGTTACACAGTCCGTGTTATGATTTTAACGTCTGACCTAAGTAAGGTAATAGCTCGTATTTTAGGTATCTTTTCTCTGTTTCCTTTTTTTTTAGGTAAAGGCAGAATGAAATGAAGCCTTCTTTGAGTTCCTCTGGTACAGATTCAAGCTGGCACAATTCATTATCAAGTTGAATTAATGTTGGGACGAAGATATTTCATTAATGTTGATAAAATTCCTCGCCGTGGCCGTCGGGTCCAGCAGATTTTCGTTTCGTGGCGCTGAACATCGCCTGTTTTACATCGTCTTCACAGAATGGAGCCTCAGACGTATCATTGTCGTCACGAGACAATACAGAAACTATTTCAGTGAGTACTTCGGTTCAAAGCGCGTCACTGATCTCCTGCCTGTCGTAAAGTTCTCTGTAGTAGTTATAGGCTTTCGCTATCACTTTGTGTTGTGACTACAGTCTCCGCCCCCATCAATAAGCTGTTCAATTAGCTACGCTTTCTGCCGCCGTAATGTTCGTAAAGAGTTGTTACAGTGAGGCTGTTCCTTCTAAACCGATGCCCTTTGCCTGGGATCGCGTTATCGTGCCTTCCGTTTGATTGTGATTCAGGTTCGTGATTTTCGCCTTGTACATCTTGACACGGTGGTAAGTGTCAGCTGTGATTTCGGTGACGTGCTGTAGTTCACGGAGACATGAGAAATTAGATTCTATTGTTTGTTTGACGCAATAGGACTTCTGGTAAGCGTAACTTTTTACTGTTGATCTAAGTTTCGGTTCTGTGCTGCCAACAATCAGTAACCGTTCTGTACTGGGTTTTGGAGCGCTTTATTTGCTCCCTTGCCCGTTGGATGTCTGCGTCCAGCTGCTTGCCTTGCAACAGGCTGCCATTCATTCTCAAGTAGCCTCTCTCGTGAAACACTTCTGGGCGTTGGAGGTTTATGTTGCATTGATGGGCACTGTGGTCAGAAAAGCCGACTGGAGCAATATCGCTGTTCACTACGTTATGGCTGACAGTGGAAGAGACGTATATGCTGTCTATCCGGATGGCTGAATTGCAGGCTATGTGTGTGAATGTGACGCTATTTCTCTCTATCTTTTCCGAGGTTCGAATGGTTCAAATGGCGCTGAGCACTATGGGACTTACCATCTGAGGTCGTCTGTCCCCTAGATATAGAACTACTTAAACCTAACTAACCTAAGGACATCACACACATATATGCCCGAGGCAGGATTCGAACCTGCGTCCGTAGCAGCAGCGCGGTTCCGGACTGAAGCGCCTAGAACCGCTCGGCCACAACGGCCTGCTTTTCCCAAGTGTCAAGCAGTTTCGGTCTAGAGATGAGGTGGTCGAGTTCTGTGCATTTATTTACGTTCGGTGTTTGGTCTTTTTCTGAGATAACGAAGTTAAAATCTTCTCCTACGGTACATTTTGAGGCATATTCATTAATTAAAAGAGGCATATCATTTTTATAAAAATTAGAACGTTCCTTTCGGCGGTTACTGCCGGATGGTGCGTATAAGTTGACAATCTGAATTTCACTGATTCGACAAGATATGCCCCGCCCATTTGTCAGCCTATGAGGGTACTGGTGTGTAGTATCTGTAAGTGGTTGTTCTTTGGAGGGCGACAATGCCCAGTGGCGCAGAGAGTCGCAGGCAGAGGCAGTTGTGGAGAGGCTGTGGAAGGTGTAGGCTGCGTGAGCCAAAGGCGGTTGCGTAGCGAAGGATTTATCTCTATGTTTAATAGTAGTGGCACACAGTTTGAATAATAGTTTGTTTATGTTTGTGCAGTGTGATAAAGGAAATAAATTAAATTTTACCAGTTCTTAATGCGTCTCCATCAGTTAGTACCACACCATTGCATTTAACAATGAATGAAGTCTCGATATACACGGTCAACTAAAACAAGAGGAATGTAACATAATAATAATAATTAGTTAACCCATATAATCTCCAAGGAGACAGAAGCTTATAAGCCGTATTATCTTCGACTGTCGAATACCATCTCGTAGTAGGATTGCCGTACTTGTGTGGTCCTCTTTGCTGACGTTCTTTATGGCTACAAATCCAGATATGTTCGGTTCTACGCAGTGTTCTTGTAAGAGCCCGACGTCTACATTATTGGTGTATAGGAAGGCTGTGTGCTCTCTGAATTTTACATCACTTTGAATTCTGTTAATGTTAATCGTTGTTATCTTGCACGTGAAAGTATCAGTCATTGAGAAGGAGATATACCCGAACCACTAAATGCCGTTATGCCAATACGCACACATTCATACACACATCCCAGTATAAAACTACGGTTGGCCCTCATTTTTGTCCGGTTCATCATCCATCCACCAATGACCACCCGGTGGTATGTTTCGATTCTCGTTGGAATCCACGGGTTCTAAGGTGGCAGTTGCAAAAGTTTTTGTTGTTTCAGGTTGGCTGTTTTCGAGTTTCGCAGCCACTTGTTCGGCTATCAGCCTTAATTGTTGTGCTGTCCGAAAGATCCCCCCTGGGTAAGAAGGAAAGGTACATTATTTAACAAGCTTCACCTGACTATGATCCACTCAGAAGGTCTTCCGAATGGCTGTCTCCTTGACTATGAAATTAACCTGCTTCAAACCCTTGGTAGCAGAACACAGGTCTAATTACCAACACCAGCACCATTCTGCGCTCGCCCCTTGAAGTTTCTAACAGAAGCCTTATCTCCCACCTTAACCGAAAAGTGTCGTGTACCACGGTTATAGCGCCTTTCCTGGACGCTCTCTCCTTTCAAAATGATTCAGATGGCTCCAAGCACTGTGGGATTTAACATCTGAGGTCATCAGTCCCCTAGACTTAAAACTACTTAAACCTAACTAACCTAAGGACACCAAACACATCCATGTCCGAGGCAGGATTCGAACCTGTGACCATAGCAGCAGCGCGGTTCCGGACTGAAGGGCCTAGAACAGCTTGGCCACAGCGTCTGGCGCTCTCTCCTCTACTTCGCAAATTCTTATGGGGAGCACCAAGTTGCGCTAAATCGGGAACAAATGTACGAAAATAATTAGCCATTCCTATAAACCTGGCCACATCCTTTTTACTCATAGGTGGAGAAGATTTCTTCAGGGACGTTGTTGATTCCTGGTCGATCCTAATGCCATCATCTGGCGCCTGACGAGGCTCATCTTTGTCGACTTCACTGATAACCCAGCAGAACGAAGTGTGGACAACACCTGACCAAGGTGAGAACGGTGATCCTCAAACGAACAGCTATAGACAGTCACATCATCACGGTAGTTACAAACACACACACACTGCAGACTCTGATGGCACTCTATTAAACTGGTACAGAGTCCAGCCCGTGTAAAAGGTAGTGACATGCTTAGATTCTTCGGTCAAGGAAATCTGGTGACAGGCTTGCTTCAAGTCGAGTACAGTACACTAGGTAGCTCCAGAATAAAAACAATTATGAAGATCAGGCAAGGGGAAAACTGTATTCCTGGCCACCTCACACCGACCAAAAGTAACCATCTTTGAGTACAGTACTTATTAAATAGTCTCCAAAGGTAATATCAAACAAATGCCAAAGGACACCTATAGCATCAGGACTCCAGGTAGGCACCAGATAATAGTGTCCTGCAGCTCATGGCATATTTAGCTCAGCACAACTGACTGATGCACTTCGTAACCTACTAACGCTGCAGAAAAACGCGGGCCACCATAGCCCAACGGTCGACGGTGTTAACTCGATGCAATCTCCAGCACCCCAAGTATTCAGGCGCATCCGTCCAGCTCCGTGTGTCCGAAACACCACTCGCCACCACACAGCCCCAGAGGGAACACATAACCAGTAAAGGTGATACGACGAGGGCCGACGTGCGCGCCCTCACGGAAGCCGCCAGGGCTCAGTAGCTTTTCCTACTAGAGTAACGGCTCACGACGACAATCTGGCATCCAATAAATATATCAGAGATGTGACAGTGTCGGGGGGTTATGAAGTGGAAAAAAATGGCTCTGAGCACTATGGGACTTAACATCTATGGTCATCAGTCCCCTAGAACTTAGAACTACTTAAACCTAACTAACCTAAGGACATCACACAACACCCAGCCATCACGAGGCAGAGAAAATCCCTGACCCCGCCGGGAATCGAACCCGGGAACCCGGGCGTGGGAAGCGAGAACGCTACCGCACGACCACGAGATGCGGGCTTATGAAGTGGAACAAACGCAGGAATATTAATGGGGCATACCGGGTACCATAATTTATCTACAAAGGAGAGAGCTTATGAACATTTGTACGGCCTATACTAGAGTCTACTAGTGTAAGAGTCCTAACACGGAAGGTCGCAGACTTGTGTGACATCCAGTAGAATGTAACGCAATATGCTAAGAAAGTCAAAGTTGACGTCCATCCTGATAAAATTAAAGGCATTCTTCGTACAGTTCCTCGTATCTAATGAAACGAAAATTTGTACATATGTATCTGCACACGTTTACGTGTTAATTTAAGGATGAAGGTAACTTCCGCATGATTTATCACAGCCAAGTAACATAGTCCGATGAAACCTGGACAGTAAATAGAAAGAACTGTTTCTGGGTGCATTACGTGTTCCCATTCCTCGCAATATCAGGGTGCGTCCAGAAGAGTCGAACATGATCATTTTCCTAGTCCAGGTATTACGATGTGGAGAGGCGAAACTGCTGCATGGGCGTACTGACCCTGAAATCATTGCCGGGGGTACAGGTAGGCAGTCGAGTGAAGTACTGTCTTGAGCAGCTAGTTCGGCAGCCCACATACAGTGGAAATATCTTAGACATTGTAGTTACAAACAGGCCGGAGCCTACCGACAGCGTCAGTACAGACACGGGGATTAGTGAGCATGATGTCGCTATAGCATCTATGGTTACGAAAGTTAATAAATCAGTTAAGAAGGCTATGAAAGTGTTCCTGCTAGAAAGAGCAGATAAACAGTTGTTAGTATCTCACTTAGACAGTGAACTGACATCACTTAATTCCAGTAAGATAGACGCAGAGGAATTATGGGCAAACTTTAAGGAATCGGGTCTGGAGAATTATGTGCCTAGTAACTGGACTGAGGACGAGAAAGATCCACCATGGTTTAATAACGAGATTCGGAAAATGATGAGGGAGCAGAGGCTGTTGCACTCTCGATTCAAAATAGAACGGGCAAATGACAATAAGCAAAGGTTAGCAGAGATTCGTGCGTCTGTGAAAAGATCTATGCAAGAAGCTTGCAACAATTACCACCGTCATGCCTTAGTAAAAGACCAGGCGGAGAACCAGAGAAAATTGTGATGCTATGTAAAATCGCTAAGTGGGTGTAAATCTTCCATCCAGTCACTTGTTGATCAGTCTAGGCAGGTGAAGATAGCAAAACGAAAGTCGAGGTTTTAACTTTCACATTTAAGGAATGGAGAATAATATAAATATACCGTCGTTTGGAACTTCAGAAATTTTCCCAGCGTATTTCTTCTTCTAATAACTTTCAGGTGTGAAGCCGGATCCCGTCGACATTCTGCCACTATATTTCGGTCCAGAGGCGTCCGGCCATCTTCAGGTGATCAGACAACTATTAAAGAGCCCAGGTGCATGCACAGTATTTATGCTTTATTCTTGACTACGTAACGCCAGAAAACCGTGGGGCCGGCCGTTGTGGCCGAGCCGTTCTAGGCGCTTCAGTCTGGAACCACGCGACCACTACGGTCGCAGGTTCGAATCCTGCCTTGGGCATGGATGTGTGTCATGTCCTTAGGTTAGTTAGGTTTAACTAATTCTAAATTCTAGGTGACTGATGACCTCAGATTTTAAGTCCCATAGTACTCAGAGCCATTGAACCAAAACCGTGGCACTGTGTTTCCTCCTCAAAGTACTCCATAAAAAAGATTAGCTACAACAGGGGACAAAAGTGGTCCCCATGGCGAAGCCGTATGTTTATTCAAAGAATTCGTTATTAAATAAGAATCAGGTTTAGACAAGAACTGGAAAAATTGTTTTGTGACTAAAACTCATTACACGAGAACATTAGGTTCATGACAGAATAAGAAAGATGGGACTTCACCCTGTCTAGACGTGCTAGTACGCCATTGGGGCACTCTGTGTACAGAAAACCCATGCACCCACATCTCTATCTCCAGGCCTCTAATTGCCATCAGCATGCACAAACCGCCGGTGTTATTAGTAGTTTAATGCATAGGGCGAACGTAATGTCGGACGACGAAAATCTCCACGCAGAATTAGAACACTTAGAGAAGGTTTTTAAGGAGAATATGTAGTTCACGTCAATAAGGAAGGTCCTGCACAGCTATAATAACAAGAAGCAACGCGCTGAGGGCACTGTTGATGACTATAAATCAACTGCATTCCTTCCATTTGGCGGGTATGTGTCTTCTCAAATAGGCAGAGTGCTTAGGAAAAATAAAATCACGGTTATCTTCCGTCCACCAGCGAAGAGCTTGGCCCTGATTGGATCCGTTAAAGACGACTTACAAATGAAAAAAACGGGCTTTTACAAAATTCCCTGTGAATGGGGTGCTGCAAGTATAGGTCAGACAACACGAACTGCCCAGGAGTGTTGTACACAACACGTACATCCGTCTTCGGTCATTGTTAAAATAAGCAGTAGTAGAACATTGTATTTCCGCGGGACACTCAATGGAATACAATAAAACAAAAATTTCAGCCCCAGTTTCTAATTTTTGGGATTCAGTAATTAACGAATCTGTCGAAGTACGTCTTGCCGATAATGTTATAAATCGTGACAACGGCTTTCAACTGGATAAAAAGTGGAATCCTATAATTAAAATTATTCAGTCAGAGCGGAATCGACGGGGGTCATATAATGCTCAGTGACTAGTTCATCTTTCGGTGGGGCTGGGTCGGTTGTCTGCATTCTCTCTTTCACTTATCGAAAGTCCACCTACCTCGATATGCTTTTTTCAAACGTCTCTTCACTCTGTAGTAGCAGATACGTGTTAGGCAGTGTAAAGCAGCGTTGATGAAACCTCTACCTAATACCTAATACACACAGGAGCCGCGTAACTCGAGTTGAAAGTCAGTTCCTGAAAGTTCATTTTTAAAAAATCGGGCTTTCGGAGGATGCAGTCTACTTGCAGAAAGCATTTAAAATTACACTGAATCTGCTTTTTATACATACAGAAACACATGAAATGGCTTTCAAGTCAGTATTTAATATGGTAATGTTCTATCATTCAAAGTTCACTGTCTGTACAACATAGTTTCACCCGAAAAGCAGCCAGAATTTTCGCAAGTTCGACCCAACTAATTTTCACGTTCTACCAGGTACCGACCCACAACTATTCGTGAGTTAAACATTCGGTCGTTTCAGTGGTCTTCTTCGAAAGAAGTGCTCGCCAAAGTATTCCGTACAGAGCACGAAAACACGCAACGCGAAATTATTACTACGACCAGGAAGTTCGCGCGCTCATAACTCTCAAACTATTTAATTTAGAAACACCAAACTTGAATTAAAATGTTCATAACTCTAGTCGCTTCAGTCACGAGATATTCGAACTGCAATTAACTTACTATTTCCTCATTTTCCAAAGTAATTTTATGGAGCTATCTAACATGGTGTTATCTGTAGGCTGGTTAGGAAGCGACTCTCTCGTTCTGCTCACTGCCCACTCCACTATATTCGCGGGGGAACAGCTTAATACTGATTGGATGTCGATCTAAACGACCAATAATTCTCGCGGCAAAACTTACCTTATCCAATCAATAAACTGATAGTAATTAACGTCATTAAAACTTCAGTTTCTAGTATATTGTTTAACCAAAATAAGCGAAGTACGAATTATTCTCCAAACTGATAAATAAACTTATTCCGTCTCTAACTTTCATTCTGGTTACTTTTATACAAAATCAAGCACACACCGACATACGTCACCTGAATCGTGGCTGCACCATAACCTTCCCACGGTCTATTTGTACAAGGTTTTACGAAAAATGACATATTAAGTTTTAACGTAAGTTCCACATAAACTCTCTCAATCATTCTCACGCACTTACCCAACAAAATATAATCAAATAATAATTTTGACTGATTTTTGTATTACATAATGTACAGTGACTCAAGTTTTAAAAAGAAAATTCTAATTAATTCATTTTTATGCACTGGTAACTTTGTAATGGCTTCAGATGATAATGCAAGTCAATCTGTCTTTGTTACTAAACTGGTTTTAAAAAACAAACATTGGTTTTAGGACTTTTAGGTAATTTTCTTTATCTCTGGCATTATAATAAATAAAAATCTGAAATTTTGACAGAATCATTCCATTAATAACAAAAGGCTGTGTACCAAACGTGAACAAAATCGGATAATAATTAATATGGATTATGTAGATTCGTACAGGGTATGAATCTTCGTATTCACTGATTGTTACGTTATGCAGTATTCAAGGCAGGCAGCGTCAGCTGCGCTGTGAGCAAAGCGACAAAAAAACATAGCCATCGGGTGCAGCCACCGTATCAAACGGTTGCGTGCCTTACTGCAACGAATGTCATCCCGTAATAACTTGCTACGTCACAATCTGCCACTTCCACCACCGAGAGCAGCACGAATCCCGGCTGTCCTACGAGAAAAAAATACCGTCGTTTGATCATGGACGACATAGTAATAAGCACCCCTGGCGTAGGGAAACAACTGAAAGAGTTGTAAACAAATAAGTCATCAGGTCCAGACGGAACCCCAATTCGGATTTTCAAAGAGTACTTACACCATTGTCCCCTTAAATGCACGCATTTATCGCGAGTCTCTCACCCAGCGCGAAGTCCCAAGCGACTGGAAAAAATCGCATGTGACTCCTGCACATACTCGTAAGAATGGCAAAAGAACGAATCCATACAATTACAGAATAATATCCCTAACATTGGTTTGCTGCAGAATCCTTCAACGTATTCTCAGTTCGAATAAAATAAGTATTCTTGCGATCGAGAATGTAATGGCCACCAATCAGCAAGGTCTTAGAAATTTTCGCTCGTGCGAACCCCAAATTGCCCTTTTCTCACGTAATACATTGTGAACTACGGATGAAGGGCAGCAGACAGACTATCTTTCAAAATTTCTGGAAAGCGTCTGGTATGGTATCCCAGTGCAGGCATATGGAATAGGTTCACAGATATGTGAGTGGTGAGTGGAATAGGACCTAGTATGATGTCCTCGACGACAAGTATTCATCAGAGACAAGAGTATAGTCTGGAGCGTCACAGGGAAGTGTGATAGGACAGTTATTATTCTCTATATACGTACACTACTAGCCATTAAAATTGCTGCACCACGAAGATGACGTGCAACAGAAGCGAAATTTAGCCGACAGGAAGAAGATGCTGTGACATGCAAATGATTAGCTTTCCAGAGCATTCACACAAGGTTGGCGACGGTGGCGAAACCTACAACGTACTGACATGAGGAAAGTATCCAACCGATTTCTCATACACAAACAGCAGTTGACCGGCGTTGCCTGGTGAAACTTGGTTGTGATGCCGCGTGTAAGGAGGAGAAATGCGTACCATCACGTTTCCGACTTTGATATAGGTCGGATTGTAGCCTATCGCGATTGCGGTTTATCGTATCGCGACATTGCTGCACGCTTTGGTCGAGATCCAATGACTGTTGGCAGAGTATGGAATTGGTGGGTTCAGGAGGGTAATAAGGAACTCCGAGCTGGATGCCAACGGCCTCGTATCACTAGCAGTCGAGATGACAGGCATCTTATCCGCATAGCTGTAACGGATCGTGCAGCCACGTCTCGATCCCTGAGTCAACAGATGGAGACGTTTGCAAGGCAACAACCATCTGCACGATCAGTTCGATGACGTTTGCAGCAGCATGGACTATCAGGTCGGAGACCATGGCTGCGATTACCCTTGACGCTGCATCACAGACAGAAACGCCTGCGATGGTGTACTCAACGACGAACCTGGGTGCACGAATGGCAAAAAGTAATTTTTTCGGATGAATCCAGGTTCTGTTTACAGCATCATGATGGTCGCATCCGTGTTTTGCGACATCGCGATGAACGCACATTGGAAGCGTGTATTCGTCATCGCCATACTGGCGTATCACCCGGCGTGATGGTATGGGGTGCCATTAGTTACACGTCTCGGTGACCTCTTGTTCACATTGACGGGACTTTGAACAGTGGACGTAACATTTCAGATGTGTTACGATCCGTGGCTCTACCCTTCATTCGATCCCTGCGAAACCCTACATTTCAGCAGGATAATGCACGACCGCTCGTTGCAGGTCCTGTACAGGCCTTTCTGGATACAGAAAATGTTCGACTGCTGCCCTGGCCAGCACATTCTCCTGATCTTTCACCAACTGGAAACGTCTGGTCAATGGTGGCCGAGCAACTGGCTCGTCACAATACGCCAGTCACTATTCTTGATGAACAGTGGTATCGTGTTGAAGCTGCATGGGTAGCTGTACCTGTACACGCCATCCAAGCTCTGTTTGACACAATGCCCAGGCATATCAAGGCAGTTATTACGGCCAGAGGTGGTTATTCTGGGTACTGATTTCTCAGGATCTATGCACCCACATCGCGTGAAAATGTAATCACATGTCAGTTCTAGTATAATACACTCCTGGAAATTGAAATAAGAACACCGTGAATTCATTGTCCCAGGAAGGGGAAACTTTATTGACACATTCCTGGGGTCAGATAGATCACATGATCACACTGACAGAACCACAGGCACATAGACACAGGCAACAGAGCATGCACAATGTCGGCACTAATACAGTGTATACCCACCTTTCGCAGCAATGCAGGCTGCTATTCTTCCATGGAGACGATCGTAGAGATGCTGGATGTAGTCCTGTGGAACGGCTTGCCATGCCATTTCCACCTGGCGCCTCAGTTGGACCAGCGTTCGTGCTGGACGTGCAGACCGCGTGAGACGACGCTTCATCCAGTCCCAAACATGCTCAATGGGGGACAGATCCGGAGATCTTGATGGCCAGGGTAGTTGACTTACACCTTCTAGAGCACGTTGGGTGGCACGGGATACATGCGGACGTGCATTGTCCTGTTGGAACAGCAAGTTCCCTTGCCGGTCTAGGAATGGTAGAACAATGGGTTTGATGACGGTTTGGATGTACCGTGCACTATTCAGTGTCCCCTCGACGATCACCAGTGGTGTACGGCCAGTGTAGGAGATCGGTCCCCACACCATGATGCCGGGTGTTGGCCCTGTGTGCCTCGGTCGTATGCAGTCCTGATTGTGGCGCTCACCTGCACGGCGCCAAACACGCATACGACCATCATTGGCACCAAGGCAGAAGCGACTCTCATCGCTGAAGACGACACGTCTCCATTCGTCCCTCCATTCACGCCTGTCGCGACACCACTGGAGGCGGGCTGCACGATGTTGGGGCGTGAGCGGAAGACGGCCTAACGGTGTGCGGGACCGTAGCCCAGCTTCATGGAGACGGTTGCGAATGGTCCTCGCCGATACCCCAGGAGCAACAGCGTCCCTAATTTGCTGGGAAGTGGCGGTGTGGTCCCCTACGGCACTGCGTAGGATCCTACGGTCTTGGCGTGCATCCGTGCGTCGCTGCGGTCCGGTCCCAGGTCGACGGGCACGTGCACCTTCCGCCGACCACTGGCGACAACATCGATGTACTGCGGAGACCTCACGCCCCACGTGTTGAACAATTCGGCGGTACGTCCACCCGGCCTCCCGCATGCCCACTATACGCCCTCGCTCAAAGTCCGTCAACTGCACATACGGTTCACGTCCACGCTGTCGCGGCATGCTACCAGTGTTAAAGACTGCGATGGAGCTCCGTATGCCACGGCAAACTGGCTGACACTGACGGCGGCGGTGCACAAATGCTGCGCAGCTAGCGCCATTCGACGGCCAACACCGCGGTTCCTGGCGTGTCCGCTGTGCCGTGCGTGTGATCATTGCTTGTACAGCCCTCTCGCAGTGTCCGGAGCAAGTATGGTGGGTCTGACACATCGGTGTCAATGTGTTCTTTTTTCCATTTCCAGGAGTGTATATTTGTCCAATGAATACCCGTTTATCATCTGCATTTCTTCTTGGTCTAGCAATTTTAATGGCCAGTAGTGTACGAAAGACGTTGACACAGGTGTGTTGGTTCGAGACGGAATGATACAGAAACTCAATCTACAAACATCGTCAGCGATTGGTCAATAAACTGATAATCTAAAGAAATTCCACAAAAAGAACTAACAAGCACCGCTTCTCTGTCCTAAGCCCTTGTTGAATGCAGATACGTGGATACGAATAAATTGAAAAAGGTAAAACTTTGACTTAAAGAAAGAAATTTGTTTTCCCCTTGCCACGATGTACTCAAATGTAGCTCATGCGTTCCACTCTGCTTATATTCTGGCGCAGAGGATAGCTTTTGTAGTGCCTGAGAATTCTAAATCCAGTACCAGTATCTGTAATCAGCTCTAAAGTGAGCCCGCATCTCGTGGTCGTGCGGTAGCGTCCTTGCTTCCCACGCCCGGGTTCCCGGGTTCGATTCTCGGCTGGGTCAGAGATTTTCTCTGCCTCGTGATGGCTGGGTGTTGTGTGCTGTCCGTAGGTTAGTTAGGTTTAAGTAGTTCTAAGTTCTAGGGGACTTATGGCCACAGCAGTTGAGTCCCATAGTGCTCAGAGCCATTTGAACCATTTTGAGCTCTAAAGTGAAGACACCTCTTTTCTCTCCCTGACGCCTTGGGAGGAATAACTCTACTGTTTCCGCCCTAAGACGAAGTGCTTTTCCCTACTCCTGTACTAAATATAGCTGGTTCTGCCAGGTCCATAATCTCGGTAGCCAGTTGCAGTATACATTCTGAATTCAGATAAACGAAAACTGTAGAACAATTGCAATAAGTTCCATACTCCTAACGAAACTACTGTTGTTAGTCAATCTTAATCAGTTCTCTCTTAGCGAGGGACAGAACACAGACATTCTCTCCCACTGTCTGTGTGCCTTCGCTTCCTGTTCAGTGGAAACGGCTGCATTTACGGAATCGCTAGTTCTCATCCCTGCTGCCAAGATAGTTATTATGAACTAATCAGGGGATTCCTTACAAAATTTATATATCTACAACTGTGACGTCTTTCGGCCTGCATTTACCGTCTTCCATGTTGAGTGTGTCGTATTTTTCTCCTGCAGCTGCAAACCTTATCTTTTCTGAAGGGTATTTTTCAGTGCCTTGCTTTCGAAGGTTTACAAGGTGCTGTGCACAGTTCTTCGGCACACGTGATTTGCAGTTATTTGGCGAATGCTTGGTGTATGTGCGTCCGTCGGAAAGACAGCGCTCTGTTCCCGGCCTTTAGTTGCCTGACTCCCGTCGTTCAGCAGAAACATTTTTATTGTCTGTGCGCTGTGCTATCCTTTAGTGCTCTTGTTCGTTCTCATGGACGACTGGCCATCCGAAACTGTCCTGTAACATATCTAGTAGTTCTCTCTACATGTTCTTCAAGTTTAATCAAGGTATGTTGGCCACACTAAAACACCCTCTTTGCATTGGTAAGACGTGCCCCAGCGTCTAATTGTAATAAGTAAATGTACACGAGAGTTCGCTGTTCGGGATGAGAAGATCTTTCACACCTCTCAATTTTTCTGAAATCCACTAACATTGCGTCTTCAGAATGTCCCTGCGCTGCAGCAGAAGCACTCAGTCTTGCTCTCGTAGAGAAGTGGCGACTGTAGTGCTGCAGTGGTGATATCTGAAGGAAATCCTTAGTAACTTGGTTTGTGTTAAGGAGGAAGCACTTTAACTTTTTAAGGAAATGCATGTAGTGTTTGCTAGGATTTTAATCACATCACCGTTCACTGTACACTTAATACGTTGCACACGTTATTTGCAGTGAGTACCATAATGCAACCGTGGGCAAATGACACTTTCATTACTTACAACACACATAATGGAATGTGCTATAGACTGACTTTCGACTAAGCAACCATAAAAAATATTTTTAAAGCTAAATTTCGACAAATGACAGTCTACTGTGGCCCTCTCTCAGTCTGACAACCAGTTACTCATTGCTTTTCTTTGACTTTTGCGTTATATAAATTATTTTCTCATCAACTTGGCAGAAACAAATTATATAGAACCACTTCAACAATTGTTAAGTATTCAATTTCTATAATTACAATTTTTGTATTATTTTAAAATATATTAACAACTGCATACCAATAAAATTGTAATAATAAGAAGTCTTTGCCATTAGATTAAGAAACATTTGATCCACCTTACATTTCAAGGTGGTGAATTACTCTGTACTGTTAATCAAATAAATAACAAAATATTGATATAAATACTACCAGCCCTGGCCTTCGAGTTCCTGCCAACATGAGGAAGCTTCTACGTCACTCGTTTAGGCCATTTATTTATTATTTATTTTCTGTCATTTACAAATGACCTGCCACCTTTTCACTAAGACAGGTCGTACTTTCACAAGACGAAATTGTACATACACAGAATATGAAATTTACTTGTTATTTCTTATTTTTAATAAGGATTAATAAATTGCAGATTCATTAATTACAGGCTTAAAGGTAATTAAGGAACGAAAATCTTACAATTAACGATTAAGGAATAGAAGGTAGGAATTTATGAAGGAAGAGACGAGGTTATAACACATTATAACTTTAAGACATATTATAAATTTGGAAAAAAATTATAAAGTAAACAAGATTCTGGTGTTTAATCAGCACAAAATATGGGAAATCAGAGCTCGTACGGAAAGACATAGGTGATCGTTCTTTCTACACGCAATACGAGATTGGAATAATAGAGAATTGTGAAGGTAGTTCGATGAATCCACTGCCAGGCACTTAAACATGACTTGCCGAGTATCCATGTAGATGTAGATGTAGATGGATAAATAAAAGATAATAAACATTTAAGAAATTGAGATAATTTTGCCGAAATATGAACCATAACCACATTTTTAGGAAGAATAAAAACAGAGGATAGTAAAGATGATGGTGTGTGTGACGGTGAGTGTCTTGGAATTATCGATTAAGCCGCCGACCGCCAATCACCGCTCTTCATCTAAATATAATATGTACTCTAGATTTCCTACTAACTAAACCTTACCACAAATAATCGCCTTTGCAATATATTGTCAGTATTTTGTTTTTCTGCTTGGATACAGAGTTGTTGCGATTAATATTTTTTAGGCTGTTGTGTTATTTATATAAGGTATTTGTTCATTTTCACTTACGGTAGTGTCGGGATCAGTATCTCACCTAATTCCATGTCGGATTCAGTGCCGTTTTCACACTGTGTATTCCTTCCTGTGTTTGCATATAGGATCGTTGTTTGTCTCAGACATACTCTCTATAGGCCGCTTTGGGTATGTCGCCAGTGAGTGTGTCATGGTGCAATGTCTTCGTCTCTGAGCATTGTGTGTATGGTGTCTTGAATATTGTTGATGTTTAAGTGTAATGCGTATCTGACGTTGGTATGTGGTCCGCAGAGAAACGGGATGCGTTCTGGAGAGCCTTCTTCCCTACATGTGTATGTTGGTGTCTGCTTCAGACTCACGCTGTTTAAGTGCGTGGGATAAGGACCATTTCGTGTTAAGAAGTGGACCATATCGCGGCCGTGATCGAGATGTCTGAGTTTTAGTCCCTCCATTACATCTAGAAGGAACTGGTGTAGCATGCCGCCCTTATCACTTGTGTCCCACTCACCTTGCCAGGTATCTGTCCTCCAGGTTTTTAAATGGTATTTCGTGTCTTTCGAACATGGTCGTGCCTTCCCGCCTTAAGCCAGTACATAGTCGCTCTATGTTTTGTCGTAAGACTAAGTAAGTCACTCTCTGTCCTCGTCTGATGAGGGTCCGGTTTCTTGAAAGACTGAACCTGTGAGCCAAAGTGCTGGCGGCGAAATTAAGTACTGACTCGAAGAGAACACAATGGCATGTTCGTGTAACTGACGAAGGGAATTTAAATTCTTCTGAATTTAATGTTCCTGATTTGTTTGTGACAATGCGCATGTGTTCATGGAAATTTTGCTTTTCGTCTATGTGTAGGCCAAGATAGCGTGTGGTGACTGCTCGTTTAGTATTTGTATCCGCTACTTTAACACAAGGCTTTCTCTGGAGAGACACTTTCAGTAAAGTGTAAGTTCTTTTGCTATCACCTATCTTGAGTTTGTTGTTGTGACACCACTGTGTTATTGTTTTGAGTGTTCCATGTACTCTTTCTTCTAGCTAGGACCTACGACCACAAGGTTGTCAGCGTATGCGGAAACTCTCTCTGTCGTTACTGTTCCCTCCAGTGGTTGCAGGAGGGCTTGAATAGTGATGTCACAGAAAATGGGGCCGCAGATCGACCCTTGCGGGCAGCCTTTTGTAATTCTTTTGAATATTTTCCAGCCGTCCATCTGCCATTCGACCATTCTGTTCTTGCAGTGGTCCAGCAGACTTGTATAGTGTTTCAGGTACTTCCCGTTGTCTGAGTCTTTTGAACATTGCGGGCCACCAGCGATTATCAAAGTCACCCGCAATGTCGATCGTAACTGACACTGCATACTTACACCTAGAGTTAGAAAATTGTAACACCTGGGTGATGGCATCATAAATCGACTTTGCCCCCTGAAGCGAATTGGTGTTGACTTAGGCCATGGAGAGCTCTGTGCCTCTGCAAGTGCCTGCACAGGAGCTTTCCCTAGGCCTTGGCAAATGTATTTATAGTACGGATAGGCCAATATGACTTGGGATCTGGTGGATCACTGTCACCTACTTTCCTTATTACGACTGGCTTGAAGACCTTCCAGACCGTAGGCACTAGACCCAGCCACAGAGCGTCGTTTAGCAGAGTTGTAAGAAATGGGGTGATCTGTGGTATTGTCTGCTTTGATACTTCTAAATGAATTCCGTCTGGTCCAGGTGCTATCTTGCTTTTGAACTCTGCGATCACTATTGCCACCTTTTCTTGGCAAAAGGATAGATGATTGTGGTAGTATTGTATGGTGCGTTCAGCTGCGAGGTGCCGGGGTTAGCAGTCCATTTAACACTAAATTCTTCTAGAATCTTCATAAGGAAATGATGCTCTAAGCCCCCCCCCCCCCACATTTCTAACTCCGACTTTTGCTGTTGCACATGGATTAAGAAGAAACGCGAACTGAGTGCAATCGACCCTGCAAGTGAAGTAGAAAAGAGTTTGGCTCCTGCAATAACTTAATTTGATAGAAATTAATTTGATAAAGGAAAGTTTCATTAACGTAGTGAGAAATGAAAGGGCTGCTCTATCGATCTACAGAATAAAAGTTGTGTCCAAAATAGCAATTTGATTTATTGTGACAAAACTCAGTATAATAAACAAGACACATGAAACTTTTTTTTTTTGCTCATCAGTCTACTGACTGGTTTGATGCGGCCCACCACGAGTTCCTTTCCTGTGCTAACCTCATCATCTCAGAGTAGCACTTGCAACCTATGTCCTCAATTATTTGCTTGACTTATTCCAATCTCTGTCTTCCTCTACAGTTTTTGCCCTCTACAGCTCCCTCTAGTACCATGGAAGTTATTCCCTCATGTCTTAACAGATGTCGTATCATCCTGTCCCTTCTCCTTATCAGTGTTTTCCACATATTCCTTTCCTCTCCGATTCTGCATAGAACCTCCTCATTCCTTACCTTATCAGTACACCTAATTTTCAACATTCGTCTATAGCACCACATCTCAAATGTTTCGATTCTCTTCTGTTCCGGTTTTCCCACAGTCCATGTTTCACTACCATACAATGCTGTACTCCAGACGTACATCCTCAGAAATTTCTTCCTCAAATTATGGCCGGTATTTGATATTAGTAGACTTCTCTTGGCCAGAAATGCCTTTTTTGCATAGCGAGTCTGCTTTTGATGTCCTCCTTGCTCCGTCCGTCATTGGTTATTTTACTGCCTAGGTAGCCGAATTCCTTAACTTCATTGACTTCGTGACCATCAATCCTGATATTATGTTTCTCGCTGTTCTCATTTCTACTACTTCTCATTACTTTCGTCTTTCTCCGATTTACTCTCAAACCATACTGTGTACTCATTAGACTGTTCATTCCGTTCAGCAGATCATTTAATTCTTCTTCACTTTCACTCAGGATAGCAATGTCATCAGCGAATCGTATCATTGATATCCTTTCCCCTTGCATTTTAATTCCACTCCTGAACCTTTCTTTTATTTCCATCATTGCTTCCTCGGTGTACGAATTGAAGAGTAGAGGCGAGAGGCTACCGCCTTGTCTTACACCCTTCTTAATACGAGCACTCCGATCTTGATCGTCCACTCTTATTATTCCCTCTTGGTTGTTGTACATATTGTATATGACCCGTCTCTCCCTATGGCTTACCCCTACTTTTTTCAGAATCTCGAACAGCTTGCACCATTTTATATTGTGGAACGCTTTTTCCAGGTCGACAAATGCTATGAAAGTGTCTTGATTTTGCTTTAGCCTTGCTTCCATTGTTAGCCGTAACGTCAGAATTGCCTCTCTCGTCCCTTTACTTTTCCTAAAGCCAAACTGATCGTCACCTAGCGCATTCTCAATTTTCTTTTCCATTCTTCTGTATATTATTCTTGTAAGCAGCTTCGATGCATGAGCTGTTAAGCATATTGTTCGATAATTCTCGCACTTGTCAGCTCTTGCCGTCTTCGGAATTGTGTGGATGATGCTTTTCCGAAAGTCAGATGGTATGTCGCCAGACTCATATATTCTACACACCAACGTGAATAGTCGTTTTGTTGCCACTTCCCCCAATGATTTTAGAAATTCTGATGGAATGTTATCTATCCCTTCTGCCTTATTTGACCGTAAGTCCTCCAAAGCTCTTTTAAATTCCGATTCTAATACTGGATCCCCTATCTCTTCTAAATCGACTCCTGTTTCTTCTTCTATCACACCAGACAAATCTTCACCCTCATAGAGGCTTTCAATGTATTCTTTCCACCTATCTGCTCTCTCCTCTGCATTTAACAGTGGAATTCCCGTTGCACTCTTAATGTTACCACCGTTGCTTTTAATGTCACCAAAGGCTGTTTTGACTTTCCTGTATGCTGAGACTGTCCTTCCGACAGTCATATCTTTTTCGATGTCTTCACATTTTTCCTGCAGCCATTTCGTCTTAGCTTCTCTGCACTTCCTATTTATTTCATTCCTCAGCGACTTGTATTTTTGTATTCCTGATTTTCCCGGAACATGTTTGTACTTCCTCCTTTCATCAATCAACTGAAGTATTTCTTCTGTTACCCATGGTTTCTTCGCAGCTACCTTCTTTGTACCTATGTTTTCCTTCCCAACTTCTGTGATGACCCTCTTTAGAGATGTCCATTCCTCTTTAACTGTATTGCCTACTGCGCTATTCCTTGTTGCTGTATCTATAGCGTTAGAGAACTTCAAACGTATCTCGTCAGTCTTTAGTACTTCTGTATCCAACTTCATTGCGTATTGATTCTTCCTGACCAATGTCTTGAACTTCAGCCTACTCTTCATCACTACTATATTGTGACCTGAGTCTATATCTGCTCCTGGGTACGCCTTACAGTCCAGTATCTGATTTCGGAATCTCTGTCTGACCATGATGTAATCTAATTGAAATCTTGCCGTATCTCCCGGCCTTTTCCAAGTATACCACCTCCTCTTGTGATTCTTGAACAGGGTATTCGCTATTACTAGCTGAAACTTGTTACGGAACTCAATTAGTCTTTCTCCTCTTTCATTCCTTGTCCCAGGCCCATATTCTCCTGTAACCTTTTCTTCTACTCCTTCCCTTACAACTGCATTCGAGTCGCCCATGACTATTAGATTTTCGTCCCCCTTTACATACTGCATTACCCATTCAATATCCTCATACACTTTCTCTATCTGTTCATCTTCAGCTTGCGACGTCGGCATGTATACCTGAACTATCGTTGTCGGTGTTGGTCTGCTGTCGATTCTGATTAGAGCAACCTGGTCACTGAACTGTTCACAGTAACACACCCTCTGCCCTACCTTCCTATTCATAACGAATCCTACACCTATTATACCATTTTCTGCTGCTGTTGATATTACCCGATACTCATCTGACCATAAATCCTTGTCTTCCTTCCACTTCACTTCACTGATGCCTACTATATCTAGATTGAGTCTTTGCATTTCCCTTTTCAGATTTTCTAGTTTCCTACCACGTTCAAGCTTCTGACATTCCATGCCCCGACTCGTCAAATTGGATATTCAGATAAATACTGTGAGCCGGCTGGGGTGGCCGAGCGGTTCTAGGCGCTACACTCTGGAACCGCACGACCGCTACGGTCGCAGGTTCGAATCCTGCCTCAGGCATGGATGTGTGTGATGTCCTTAGGTTAGTTAGGTTTAAGTAGTTCTAAGTTCTCGGGGACTGATGACCTCAGAAGTTAAGTCCCATAGTGCTTAGAGCCATTTGAACCAAATACTGTGAAGGTGAAGTTGTCCACAAAGTAGCTTGTGACATTTATGACTAAGTGGTATGTGGAGCCAATTCCTTGCAACTCAAATCTTAAGAAAAACACCCAACCAACCCAACATTAACTGTTGCTACAGTAGTGAGAACTCAGACAATGAACACCCAAGACTGAACCACGTTAGAAGAAATGGGATCAGGCGCACTCTGCTGAGCTCTATCACATAGGAAAATTCCCTAAACTGCCGGTGCTGTGGACATACATTACCAAGCTGTCTTCTTAACTGCAAGGACATGATCTGACGTACCGGAGGCGATGGCTGGTTGCTTCGACGTCCCATCGTGGTGAAGATAACGTCGCGAGTATAGCCCAAAACAAATTATCCTGGTCTGGTTTTTCCGGACAAAGGACTTCCTAGCAACACAAATCCGCCTCTGTGGGAGACGAAGAAGGCTCGCCACACAATCACTAACGGTACAGTGATTAATTTTAAGAAGTGAAGTCACACAGTTACCCATACAGTCAACTTTAGCCAAAACTGCTCAAGATGGACAACATAGGCCCCTTGTACGCAGAACGCTCAATTGTCAACTGTACTCGGAAAGTTACGTTGAAGTCGAAACTTCAGCAATTTCGTCAAATAGTTACAGTTAATGAAAGTATATTAGACAGCCAACGGAAGGCAAGCTGTCCAGAGCAGCGAGAGCTCAGTCTAGTAACCTACTCTGACCGAAAAGCGAGAGTCGACTCTACCGAGAGCACCTGTACAAGCAGAACACAGAACACTACCGTCCCCACCGCAGTGGCTGGGGTTAATCCTGTCAATCAGCGACTCGAAAACCGGTGGACAATTCCACTCTATAGCCGGAGCACTACTATTCCACCAATGGAGATACTTGCCGCTAATTTCTACGCCGATTTTGCTACGTCACGGAACTATCCCCTGGGCAAGCCAATCACAGTTACGATTTTGCATAAAACGAGGGACTTTGCCCTCCAAGACTTCCTGGGAACACATCTCATTCTCACGCCTCGCTGGTAACCCATCAGAAAGTGTTTTCACTAAGTTTCTGCGGAGTAACGTAATCTCTAACCCCAGCCGCTCCTTCAGGCCCGCGTGGGCGAGTCGGCCCCACTCTTATGACAATGTCGGCGTCTGGACAGCTTCCACTCGACTCCCTCACACCCATTGGCATAAACCTTTCAAGATCAGCAGAACCCGCCTGTCATCGGACCACCCGTGTGACGAGAGATGCTGCGTGGGAAATCTGCATGTGAAGGAATAGCAACTTTTCACCGCATGCAATTAGAGAGGAAAATATTAATATCTTCTGAGTTCTCAATACTAGCCTTGTAATGACCATACTCGGCTATACTTCCCCAAATCGAATTACTCAGAGTAAGATACAAACATGAGAGGGTGCAAGTCACTGTGTGCATCGTAAAGGCATGCCACCTCTCACAGTTACTCTCGCAGTGTTGCTTATTGGTGTGCATCAGTGTTGACGTTGTCATCAGGAGGAACTTGTGCAGCAGGAATTGTGCTGTTTGTTTCCACTCCTTTGTCATCAAGCCGTCATTCTGTCTTAGAGTTCCCAGAACAAGTGGGCTCTTTATTTTTTCAATAGCTATTTTGTATGCCCCCCCATATGTTTATCTGTGTTTGCGATGCCACATGACAGTCACAGTGTGGTTTACGTGTTTTAAACAATTCGTTTTTGTATTGGTCTTTTACGAGTCCAACCTCGCAAATTCTGTGTTACTGTATCTCTGGAGGCTTCGGTCAGCCAACAGCCAATAGAAAGCATCTGATGTGGGTGACTCCGTGAAATCAGGCTACATAACCAAGGTGCCACACTGTAACTGCTATGTCATTCTGACGCCATATTGCTCCTCTTTGCACAGTATTGCACAATCTTGTGAAGGTACCTATAAAATAAATATTATAACAGATCATGTGAAAGGTACTTTCATCCTTAATTTTTGTACACCTGTGAATGTATGTTTCACAAGCCACTGTACAATGCATGGCAGAGGGTACTTCATGCATCAGTATTCTGTTCTGTTCAGTTCAGGTGCTTTACAAGAGTTAAATGTATGTCTAAATGGATTGCTTAGTGTCCATCTTGACTGTTTCAGGTTTTTGAAATGGCCGATTCTGGTTCACCGAGAAGGAGCATTCCATAACACAGACTGGCCTGTCACAACATGATGGATACATGTGCAGTCTGTCAGTGAAACAAATGTTTTTTTTTCAAAATATTTGAATAACGTTTTTTTATCCTTGATGAAACAAAAGTTTAAGTATTTCCAAGAACAGTATTGCCAACATAAAACAATTATTATTTTTAATTCAATGTGTGTACACATTTTTCACTGATGTATAATAAATGTACCAGGTGCTACCTGTTGGCAGTTGTCTTGTGGGCTATATGAATAATGTGGATCCTACCAGATCACTACTTTCTCCTATGATGTGACACGGAACTTTTGTTGACAGGGATATTATGCCGATTTTTGCATCATTCTGTGTACACTATGTACACAAGCTGATTTCTCTCATCTTTTAGTCATGATACCTACTGTAGTGGCGACTTTCACCACCGAATGTATCAGGATGACGAAACATAGTGGGAAGTGGTAGAAGGCACCATATTAAGACTTGTCTGAGCTTTTCAAGTAATTTGTTTCCAACTACAGTGTCCTCATACACCTCAGTCTGCGTCACAGGGCCCCGCAATGCTGAGGATGCACACCAGCAGCCAGTGCAATGCAATGCTGTGTTAAACTGGCCTCGTACGCCAGTGGAGTTGCATCGTCATCAGGACGCCGGCAGTTGACTCGGCGGTCTGCGTCCCTGCCAACTCAGTGCTGGTCGGTGTGAGCTGCAGGTGGCCAAATGCGTCTTCCTCGCCAGTGTGGCTGAGATCACGGCGACAACGAGCGCTCGAGATCCGACGTCGGAATCTGTGACCCTCACCTCGGGATGCCTCTGGCGTGTGTTGGAAGCCAGGACGACTGCCCGTGGTAGCAAACTGAAGAGTGGCCCGCCACTGGCTGGCTGGCTACAGACCCTGCGTTGGCTTCCGAGGGTCAAACCAGCGACCAGCCGTGGACTGGAATGCTGGCGCCCCATCTGCTGCTGTGTGTAGCTGGTGGTGTGACACGCCCTGCTATCCAGGAGAGCTGCCACACTTGAATGACTCTTGTTAGAAAATGGCACCTATTTATACTTGGCTGTGTGCCCCTGTTTTGCTAACGCTGCTCCGAGTCATGTACTCACCACACCTAGGTTGCGCCAGTGGGCCCCTTCTGCCTGTAGCTAGCGCCATGCAAACCGCTGTGTTTACGCGTTTCAGTGGTTCGATGGCCCTGTGGCCTCCATTCTACATCGCAACCGTTGGTATGTGTAACTCACTGCAATTGGGACTGCACCTGGCTGTAACTTGTGCTCAGAATATTGCACAAAACTAACTTTCCCTATTCTAAACGGTCGTGTCGCTACACTACGTCAGGTAAACGATGTTGGCAACTGAATTTCCACACTGTCTTCTTCAAATTCAGATTATTTCATCTGACCCAAAAGGGTTTCGGTAAAACCATATCATTCTTCTTCCATGGACTCCAATGGAAATTCATCGAGAAAATCTATCACACATCCATATGGGCTATACCTACCAGTTGTGATTTTATCAGCACCTCTCTGAATTACTTCTATGTGTATTGTAACGGCTACTTGAAACCGAATCGAAACGTGGAAACAAGACTCTATCATTGGTCGCAATATCGCCTTGTATGTCATTTCCTTTGCAGATGTTCTGCACTTGCCTTGAACCCTACAAACACATCTAATTATTCTTTTCATGTAATACTCAATTAACGTGATCATTACATTTTGTATTCACTGTCAGTAGAAAAGTGAAGTCTGTAGTGCAAGCCAATAACCACGATCTTGACATGACTGAGGGTTAAGCGCAGCTGTTCTTCACATTTTGGTCCCTGGAAAAGTCTCCAGGGACTCATTTGATAGCAGAATGAGTGGATGTGGAGCCTCCTTGAAAGATTTGGGACGAGAAAATGACGGTGCCCCTATCCAGGATTGAATTCAGAACCGCCACGGTTTCAGTCTAGTGCCGCAATCACTGTTTTTATCTCGGCAGACGTCGCAAGACACCCCTTCAAGTTCTTTATAGAATACTTCATTCACTTACACACTGTGTTATTGTACCGACAGGCAATAAAGAACGAATGACCTCACATCGTTTTCGTCTTACACCTAAATATCCGATATGATAGACTCAAGATATATATCATTGAACTTGTAATAGGAAACTAGTGGGTTCTTTCTCCTTATTATGGGCATTATACTGTATTTATCGAGCAGATACAAGGTTCCATTATATGTACACACCACTACAGACTTAGTTGTAATTAACAAGAGTCTTCGATTTATGTCAGTGCATTTTCATCTAATTAGGGGAAGGACAGATTTATCAATTACAGCAAAGGATCCCAGATCGGGAAAGTCGAAAGTTACAAGGGAAATTTACCTATGGCCCACTTACGATGACAGAACTGCAAGTGGCTGCGTGTCAGTGACATTTTTATATATCTGTATAACTTTCGCAAGATGTTACATTCAATGATGAATCCTGCGGATGGCAGGTGAGTGCTGTTTGTTCATCCTCCCGTTAGAAAAAAAAGTCATCACAAACAAAATTCGTATCCGGCCCCGAAAAACAGACATACGAATTCACCATTAGTTTGAAGAAAACCACTAGTTGTAAATGATATTTAAAAGCATCATGTGTACCCAAGAGACATTTATTTTGCACTCTCGCAGCAATTTCCTATTTTGTAATTCAGCAGGAAACTAAAGTAAATAACGTACTGCCTCTGGAAGACAGATTTCTGAGAAGATGGCAGTTACTATCTGTAGCCTTCCTCCAACGTTGTCTCTAGTGATTTCTTTCATAGAAGATCGTTTGCTCATTTCGACTAGTGATATCAGTGAATGTTTGCTCTGGACAACGATTCACTTTGTCCACATTCTCATAAGAGGTGAAGTCACGATTTTTGCTGGAGGCAGACAGTTCCCAGGTTCATGTAGGGAGGCGTGTATGTGTTACCCGGGACGCAGGAGAAGAATCATGTGTCTGACGAGTTAATAACTTGCAGTCATCTTCAGTTTTCTCGTCGTCATATGTGGCTACATACATGCAGTATTTGTGAATACTCGATGTTTAGCTGGGATGACTATATCTATTTTCCATTTATCCCTTCACTACATAATTTCAAGTTGTTTTCCTGGATTATGTTGAAGCTAATTCATATTTCTTCGTGGTTATGTTAATTTCTTTGTTTTTCCGGTCTGTCTGGAGTGTTATTAGTATTGTGAATCAAGAAGACAGTTCTGTCTCATGGTTTGGTAGAATTTGTTGTGCTGCTGTCTCTTTAAATCTTATGCTGTATGTAAGACGGCATTAAGTACGGCTTCGCGATACATGCGCTATTTCATGTGGGTCAAAGGGTCCTTATTTATAAAACAGAGTAAATGTAAACGTATTTCTGAAAATGTTATTCCCCATGTTATCAGCTAGAATAAAAGGGGACCTGGACGTCATGAGGCCCAAGGATATAGATTTTTTTGACTTTAAATTATTATGCGGTTCTTCGTGATTCTAAAACTATGTACTTGATGTGTAATACCTCATCATTTTCGTGTTTAAATGCCTTTCTAAGGCTGATGCGGAGCGTGAATGCATAGCTGTCGAACTACTGTCAAACACAATACCTTTCCTACAGTGACTGGTTATGTAATTTTGGAGCTGTTATTTCCAAAGCAACTCGTCTGTGCAATATCCTTGAAGATCATACCGACTGTACCATGATTAGGAATTTATTGCGGTCGATCTTTCTGTCGGTACAAGTGGAATAAGTGAGTTTAAACATGTTGTTGTGACTGCGTATTTGAACTATTTTACGTTGTAAATTGATTGAAACGAAGGAGTGTAATTGCAGACGTAAATTTCATGGTAATCAACACTAGCTTGTTTTGGAAATCGTAAAGCCGCAGTGAAGTGATGTCAGGCCTAAAGTTCGCAAATTAGTGCTTCAAAACGCAAGTTGAAAATCTTACTGAAAATGAACAACGTGATGGTGTTTTAAATAGTGAAAATAAAAGTTACTTTTAGCTAATACTTGCAAGCTTCAGAACTGCTTTTGTCTGTTGCTAAATGCAAATTCTGTAATAGTGAAAAATTCTTTACGTTTAATAAGGACATATGTAAGAGAAGAAGCCCTTCCAACAAAATTGTAGCATAATGCTAAGTGTGTAAAGTAACGAAATGTACATTACATATCCTGTAAGATTCACAAAGTATAGTGAAGAGATTATTCGCCTTGTTTATGCCATGAGGTGTATTGGGAAGGGACGAAAAGTAGCCCATGTATCCTGTGCTATGATGTATCTCACACCGTCCCCAACCCCAATCTCCTCCTCCACTCTCCTCCCCTCTACAGACTATCACAGCCCAGTCTCTTAGAGACTGTTAAAATGAAGCAGCCAGTCACAATGTAGCTTCCAAATTTCGTAAGTTTGACATAAATTACGTAAAAATGGTGTCATATTAAAAATGTTTCCCAATACTGCAGTATTTCAGTGTTGAAAAAATGCGTAAGCTTCACTTTAATTGTGTAAAAATGACACAATGTTCAAAGATCTTTGCCAGTACTGCAGTATTTCTATTTCGAAAAATACTCAGTCCTCACTTGAATGGGCGTCATGTTCAAGAAAGGCATGGCCAAAGCTGCAGTACATCCCAAAATTGCGCAAGCTTCATTTGCTTTGCGTAAAAATGGCGTCATATTGAGAGACATTTGTCAATACGACAATATTTCCTGCCACATCCCTTTACACTAACAACCCTAATGCCCATGGCCATAACACTTTTGAACACTACCTTTCCCAATGCTCAATGGATTCCAAACCAAGAACCTTCCTAGTCTCCATGACTAACTATATTCTCAACCACAATTACTTCTCCTTTGAAAGGATTACCTACAAATAAATCTGGGGTATGCCTATGGGCACCAGCATGGTACCATCCGATGCCAATCTATTTATGTACCATCTAGACAAATCCTTCCTAAACACCCAGAATCGTACGTCCCTCACCTGGCTCATATTCACTGAGAGCTGGATCGAGGATGAGGACACCCTATCCACACTCTACCAGAACACCAACAGCTTCTCGCTGATTTGCTTCACCTGGTCCATACCAGATGCTGACCTCCACCTGAAAGATGGATACATCGGTTTCTCACTCCACATCACACTTACCAACTACCAGTGATACCTCCACCCATTCCATAGCAAGAAGTCCCTTCCATACACCCTAGCCACCTGTGGCCATCACATCTGCAGTGATGAGCACTCTCTATCGAAATACACTCCTGGAAATTGAAATAAGAACACTGTGAATTCATTGTCCCAGGAAGGGGAAACTTTATTGACACATTCCTGGGGTCAGATACATCACATGATCACACTGACAGAACCACAGGCACATAGACACAGGCAACAGAGCATGCACAATGTCGGCACTAGTACAGTGTATATCCACCTTTCGCAGCAATGCAGGCTGCTATTCTCCCATGGAGACGATCGTAGAGATGCTGGATGTAGTCCTGTGGAACGGCTTGCCATGCCATTTCCACCTGGCGCCTCAGTTGGACCAGCGTTCGTGCTGGACGTGCAGACTGCGTGAGACGACGCTTCATTCAGTCCCAAACATGCTCAATGGGGGACAGATTCGGAGATCTTGCTGGCCAGGGTAGTTGACTTACACCTTCTAGAGCACATTGGGTGGCACGGGATACATGCGGATGTGCATTGTCCTGTTGGAACAGAAAGTTCCCTTGCCGGTCTAGGAATGGTAGAACGATGGGTTCGATGATGGTTTGGATGTACCGTGCACTATTCAGTGTCCCCTCGACGATCACCAGTGGTGTACGGCCAGTGTAGGAGATCGTTCCCCACACCATGATGCCGGGTGTTGGCCCTGTGTGCCTCGGTCGTATGCAGTCCTGATTGTGGCGCTCACCTGCACGGCGCCAAACACGCATACGACCATCATTGGCACCGAGGCAGAAGCGACTCTCATCGCTGAAGACGACACGTCTCCATTCGTCCCTCCATTCACGCCTGTCGCGACACCACTGGAGGCGGGCTGCACGATGTTGGGGCGTGAGCGGAAGACGGCCTAACGGTGTGCGGGACCGTAGCCCAGCTTCATGGAGACGGTTGCGAATGGTCCTCGCCGATACCCCAGGAGCAACAGTGTCCCTAATTTGCTGGGAAGTGGCAGTGCGGTCCCCTACGGCACTGCGTAGGATCCTACGGTCTTGGCGTGCATCCGTGCGTCGCTGCGGTCCGGTCCCAGGACGACGGGCACGTGCACCTTCCGCCGACCACTGGCGACAACATCGATGTACTGTGGAGACCTCACGCCCCACGTGTTGAGCAATTCGGCGGTACGTCCACCCGGCCTCCCGCATGCCCACTATACGCCCTCGCTCAAAGTCCGTCAACTGCACATACGGTTCACGTCCACGCTGTCGCGGCATGCTACCAGTGTTAAAGACTGCGATGGAGCTCCGTATGCCACGGCAAACTGGCTGACACTGACGGCGGCGGTGCGCAAATGCTGTGCAGCTAGCGCCATTCGACGCCCAACACTGCGGTTCCTGGTGTGTCCGCTGTGCCGTGCGTGTGATCATTGCTTGTACAGCCCTCTCGCAGTGTCCGGAGCAAGTATGGTGGGTCTGACACACCGGTGTCAATGTGTTCTTTTTTCCATTTCCAGGAGTGTATATTGAGAGTCTCACTGAGGCCTTCACAGACTGCAATTCTCCTCCCAACCTTATAAAAAAACAAGCCTTTCATGCCTTATCCTTCCAGTCTCCTACAACCTGCTGAATTCTCACCAACTGGCCGCAAAGGATCATTACCCCCATAACTCAGTATCGCACAGGACTGGAGCAACTGAATTACATTCTCTGCCAGGGTTTCGACTACCACTTGTAGACCCCTGAAATGAGAAATGTTCTGCTCACTATCTGTCCAACCCCTCCCACATTGGTATTCTTCTGTCCACTGAACCTATACAATATTCTTGACCATACCTACACAACTCCTGCTCCCAAACCGTTACCTCATCGCTCATATCGCTGTGATATACCTAGATGGAAGACCTGTCCCATACATCCTCCCACCACAACGTACTCCAGTCTGGTCACAAACATCACCTATTCCATCAAAGGCAGGACTACTCGTGAAACCAGTCATGTCATCTACAAGCTAAACTGCAATCACTGTGCTGCATTCTATGTGGGCATGACATTCAACAAGCTGCCTGTCTGCACGAATGGCCACCGACAAATTGGGGCCAAGAAGCAAGTGGACCACCCTGTTGCTGAGCACACTGTCCAAAACGACATCCTTCATTTCACTGACTGCTTCACAGCCTGTGCCATATAGCTCCTTCCTACCAACACCAGCTTTTCTGAATTGCACAGGTGGGAACTCTCCCTAAAGTATATCCTGTGTTTCCGTAACCTTACTGGCCTCAAACTTCGTTAATCATTGTTCTCACTCATGCACCCCCTTCCCTGTTCCCATCCCAGTACTACACATCCCTCATTCCACCAACACAGACAACCTTTATTATACTTCTTTTCTGCTATCCCCCTCTCCCCAATCTCTCCTCTGACTGTCTAACCTCCCAATTGCACCTAGTTGTCCTACCCTCTCTCCACCTCGTTCTTGCGTGCTCCCTAGTAGCACTTCTTTGTCCCCCACCCCTATCTTGCTATCCCTCCCCCTCCCCACACCAACCTCCTTCTTACCCCCACCCAGTTGGCAAACTCATCATGCACTAATGCTAACTCACAGTGAGGCTTCAGCTGCCAGAGGCTGCAGTCATGTATGTGTGGGTTTCTTTTGCATGTGTGAGTGTGTGTGCCTGTTTCGACAAAGGCCTTGTTCACCGAAAGCTTACACTCTGACAGTCTTTTTGTTGTGCCTGTTTGCGACTCAGCATCTCCGCTATATGGTGAGTAGCAACTTTCTCTTTCATAATACTGTCACTTTTAAAAAATGGTTGTCTTGCACGGTGATCTTTAAAAATATAATGTCTCTCTTACAAAGAAATTCAAGATTTTTTTTATGAGAGTTTTGTTTCATTTTGTTTTACGATCTAATCCCGGTCGAGTCACACATTTCTGTATCCATATGATTACTGACGTGAGGGGGGTAACTTTCCTAGAAACAGGATTCAGACACCATGTTGTTAAAGATGTTAACAGAGTAGAACAACGTTAGAATGTGCTCAAGAATGCTGTGAAGAAAATTGTTCCTGGAGGCTTATTAAGACCATGAGTCGTCATAAAGTGTTTAAAGAAAAAGTGGACGAAGGAAATTAATATTGTATAAACCCGTTTTACTCCCGGAAACTTCAAAATCACACCTCTATTTGAGAAGTTTCCCAGGCCTATTTAAATTCTGATAACAATATTCTTTGATAACTGAAAACAGTTAAACACTCAGAAGCTAATTTGGTAAATACGGACAGAGTATACTGCAATTTTGCTTGCCAGTAACAGTTAAATCCAGATAAATTTGCATATAAACATGAAGGACTGGAAATATGACTTACGTGGCATGTAAACAAAGATCGCGTACTTTGACAGCTGTTAGATTCAAAGTTCCCTCTAATGGGCTAACTTGAAACAATGCAAGTAAGCTACTTCTTTGTAATTAGTCGGTGTAAATAACTTTATGGTGGATGCTTCAACTTACACGTCTCGCCATATTTCACAGTACAACAAATTATCCTGCCAAAACGACTATATATACACGTCGAAACACACCCTTCCAAAAGACACACACAGCGCATGAAACAACTAGTACAAATACACTGAACGGCAAAACAAATAAATGACGGCAATAACTACTGTTAATGGTGGGGTCAACAATCAATGAAGGTCAACAGTCTTTACAATATAAAACTGTACTTTTATTTACGGAGAGAAACTTCAAGAGATAGTCTGGTACAAAGCAAAAAGAAATTACACTGGTTACAATTGTGAATTTCTCGAAGAGAGATATGGTTTTGAGTCTTATCTGTTCTGGTTTGGCGTGATGTGGCGACGGCGGTAGAAGCAGTTTGAAGTTGCTGATATGAATCCTATAAGTTCATCCGGTAGTGTCCTTGGCATTAATTTATCCTCTTTCCTTATATCTTATGTCGACTGGCGGTGGTAATAAGTTGCGTAGCATCCATTTGCCGTAACCCGGAACAAAGAAACTGTTTATGCAGCGCTTGAGGGTCAGCTGCAACTTTCACACACGATAGTTTGGAACAGTCCACACGCCTTATTTAAATTAACATTCCATTTGCAATAATTTGCCAATTGCGAAGTTAAAAAGTCCATCTGCTGTTAATATTCACGGTTCATGATAACACTGTTTCCACGAAAACAGTCATTTACGTAGCACCACAGTTCACAGTTTACACATTGGCAGTTAATCTTTCAGCATACGTCATATTTCGTTGGCATTAAAAACAAGGAATATTTTATGTAATGCAGTTCACTTCTAAACCGACGACTATACTGTCTGTTTACGATTGCATTGTCACTGCCACAAGCCTCATTCTGCAAAAACCAACAACGCTCGCGTAACACAAAGTCAATTTAGAATGTCCAGAATAAAGTCAAATTTCAAACCGTGGCTAACACACGGAGGTCTGGTATTAACATCGAGTTAATCGCACACCATTACTACACACAACACTTGCTTTCGTACCGCCAAGCTCACGCACTATCCGCGACTGTCTGTCACATTCTGTTCGTCCTGACAACTATCGATATCTCTCTCACTCCACAGTTCTTTCAACACTTCTGCCTGTTGCATTCCGTTTCAGACAACACATTTAAGTAAACTATTTGAAAGACCATCAGAAAAAATCTATGACTGTACACAAGTAACTCATATAGAAAAGAGCACAGTAAACATGATCACACTTCATGTTCTACACTATATAACCAAATGAAAAATATTCTACGTCATCAGAAATATATCTATGAAGTACAAGGTAGTAACAAAAAGGAAAAAAAATGGCATCACAATGCACATAAAACTAAGGTTAGTTTCTTTCATCAGAATATTAAAGGCATAGGTAATAAGAGTAGATGACTTTTTTGTGTATTTGGGTGAAAGACATCCTGTGTCTATCTGAGCATCGCAGCCAAACAGAATGCTTAAGGAAGTACAGAAAAATAAAAGTTAGCTTATTTTCTCAGAATGTTAATTGATTAAGAAGGTAGAAAAGTTTCTTGTCTGTTTGGGAACTGCAGAAATCTCTGGAAAGGTAAACATCTTGTTCCTATGTGAATACAACATAACAATAGGGTTTACGAAGTTCAATAGTAAAGATCACATTATAGCGTATTCCACTTGTAGAACTAATATCGAGAGAGGAGGAGTTATGACATATAGTAAGGGAGAACACAAATTCAGGAACATTGAAACAAGCAGACATAGTAGTGTTCAGCATACACAAGTGTGTGCTTGTGAATTGTTGTTGTTGTGGTCATCAGTCCGAAGACTGGTTGGAAGCAACTCTCCATGCCACCCTACCCTCCGCAAGCTTTTCAATCTCCGAATAATTAGTGCAACATACTTCCTTTTGAACCTGGTTACTGTGTTCATCTCTTGGTCTTCCATTGTAATTTTTAGCCCCCACACTCCGAGCTCCAATACTAACGAAGATAGGTCCTTTCTCTATGAAGATAATGATCGACAAAATAGAATAAATAAAGCTCGAATCGTTTGTTCAGTGAACAATCCCACTCTAACTTTTCCAAAAACGGCCTCATTACACATAAATAATAAATTTAATACAGGAAATATGGTTTGAAATAAGATATGTCATCTGATCTTAAGAAAAACTAAACGTCATTAAGTAATCAATTCTCAGGTTATTATTATGTAGGTGATAGTACAAATAACTTACATGTTGTCTCTAAAACGCTCGGACAGAGCAAGATGAGTGATTAAGGACGTGACAAATGAAAAATAACTTTGACAAAGCACGATAGCGTGCATATACCTAACATCTCAGGCTTCTAAATTAAAGAAACACATTGGTATTCAAAGCCTTTACATTTACGTGTCGCACATAAAATAAATGGAATTAAGCTTCTGATTTGAGAAGAAGCGCTACATCACCCTATTGATTACTAGAAGTTTCTGATATCAACAGCACTCACTTCGGGCATTCAGTAGCATCTTATTTGGGGATTAGATTTAAATATTTTAGTATGATGGGATTTGGAAGGAATTACCTGTACAAGGACTAATATTCTTAGTTTTGCCTCCCCATTTGGGCGATGAAACCTAGCAAACCATGTTTAATAACCGGATCAAGGTCTTAAAATCCCATCTTCTGTCCCTTGCCAAATTAACTTGAACTGACTGGAATAACGACATAATAAATGAACATAGATGAACGTTTGGAAGTCGCACTACTTTTTACAAACTGTCTTTCGATGATTTTGCTTCATATGTGGTATTCAACATATTGATCAACAGATAAAAACTGAATGTGATTATGTCTTTAGTGTGTGATAAAAATGACTGATTTACAGCTTCAATAACAACATTCTCTAAAGAAAATATTAATGAAATTTCATTTTGTTGTTTCTTAGTTCGGGGCACACAGAGAGAGGTTCGGGGAGTATAGAGGGACCAGCCAGCGATGGAAAAGGACGTTCGTCGTCGGCCCCATAACTCAGGACGAATTGGTAGGAACACGGACGTCGCGACTGGTGGAACAGCTGACGGTTCCAGACATCAGTTCGGATTTGTAGGTCTTCTCAGCGAGTCGTTAGCAGCTCACGAACAGTAAACATGATACATTAAGAAGGCAGTATCAGAGTTACATAATAACAAAACCCTCGTGGAGTTTTCTGAAATAAATTCTTTGTTAAAATGGATGTAACACTTAAAATAATTGCTTATTTACAAATAATTTATGTTATGCACGCGTAATTGGGAACTTTGTCCAACTTTTATTTTTGGTTGGTAAGCTTGCTTATGGGCAAGAACCCAGTGTAATACCTAAAAAGTTAAACTGTCTTTCTCAGCTCGATAGATACTGTCCGCTTTCCTGGTATTAGTTTATTTATATATACACGCTCTGCAAGCTCTGAGTAAGCGTCTCTGTAGGGCGTTTTATCATGTTTTCTCACTGTTGTCAGTTGAAAACTTTAAAACTCTTAATAATTGCACACACAGAGTTACACGGGACGACAATGAGGTATACCGAACGGAACGTTATTGCGCAGCGACATAGTAGTCGCTGGGCCGTAACTGCAGTAAAAATCCCCTCACGTAAGTTTCGGAAATGCCGGTGCTCCACAAGTCGTACTGAATTTTCACCAGGCATGGATTAACTTCACGACAACACGACACTTACAGTGTGACTGAGATAAGTGTACTTACGATGTGGGCCATATTGTATTTTTAAAGATTTTTGTCAACCAGTTTGACTCTCTGAAATTACTCGCATGACCGTCCTACTTCATGATCTTATGTAAGCATGAGCATTTATTTAGCAACTTTAAGTTCACCTAAGCATTTATTTCGCACTTAGTTTTACTTAGAAGCATTCAACTTGCACTCATTTCCACATGTGTATTTACTTACTACTTGCCTTTACATGGAAGCGAACATTGTCACTTTTTGCCTGACGGAACGTAAATTTTTGTTTACAATAGGTTTCAGTACCATTAGTGACTTTCACAAAATTCATTACGCGCATGTCTTTTCCTAATTCTTATCACCATGGCCGTGTCGCAATACATATTGAATACATTTGCCTGATACAAACGAAATTACTCTTTTTTTCTCGATTAATCACATATATCGATGTTGATGACCTCTTTGTCTCGCCTAGGAGCCAAAACTCCAAGAATGTCCCCAACGTAAAAGGAACCTGAAAAAAAGCACCGCATATATACAGGAAAAGCAACTAAAGGCAAAAGAAAAAGCTGCCAGACATAACCCCTGTTAAACGTACATCAGATAATTCATGGCGCATTATTGAACACAGTACCACGACATTATAAAATAAAAGGAAAAGAGATAATCATTGGTAACTACGTAGATTGGAAACCATCAGCCTTAGATTATGCTAAATAGAGAACCGTAATCATAGGTACAACTACAAATAGTGCAGGTTTGTTCATTCTCTTCACACTAAAATGATGTGATTAAGCAGGAATATAGGACAACCAACCAGTTACAACAAATGGTGGTTTTCAAATAACCGTAACTACCGTATATCGATAATTTTTACTTTTTGAACCGTCTGTCTACAACTGAATGAAACACAATTTTCGTTCCATGCGCGTTTCCCCTTTATTCTTTGTAAGTTGTCATTAGTGGCCTGGAATATGTACATATTTTTACTATTTAGTTTACATTTTGGGGCAATGTACCTATAGGTTATAAACAGTTCTGCTGTCTGGTTTTTGCAATGATGCAGCAATATTTTAAATTTTACTTACAGTTTACGTAGACGATTTTCTGCATCTTATGTTTCTGTTCCATTTCTGGTGCCATTCCTCTTCTTGTAACAGAGACTTGGGTTTTTTTCCACATTTCACAGCACTAGGAGCTGAACACTTGTTTTGATGCAGTGGTTTGGTTTGTGTTGGTGACTGTCGGATGTTCTTGCAAAGATCGAATGTTACTGCCAACTTTCGAGGGTAATTTTTGAAGTATCTGTGATCTATTTGTGTATGCATGTGTGTGTGTGTGTTTGTGTGATGTGTGTGTATGTGTGTGTGTGTGTGTGTGTGTGTGTGTGTGTGTGTGTGTGTGTGTGCGTGTGTGTGTGTTTTAGTGTGAAATAATATTTATTTTGGTGAGCTTTTTTTTTGAGGTTGCTTGTGTGAGAGGAACGATTTTTTATCTTATCATTTCATTTATTAAGTGTAGTAGGGAGACTGTATTGATGTGTGTTTGCTCATTTATCACGCGTTTGTTTTCAGCGATGGCTTTCTGAATGTGGAAGCTTTCTTGCATTTGTATAAGGTTTTCGTCATCAGAGTCTATTCTCATTATTTCCATTTCTTGTTCCATGTTTGTAGGATGGTGGTTATGGTGTTTTAAAGGTTCTGCAAATGTGGAATTGTTTGTTTTGTAATTCCAACACATATGTTCATTGTACCATGTTTTAAAATTCCTGCATGTCATGCCTACGTATACTGAATCACAACTTTGACATTCAAGTTTGTATATTCCTCATCCCTGGAATTTACACCTCTTGGTAGTTAGTTCAGTTAGGTGTGATTAGAGGGTTTGCCCAGTCTTACATGATATGTGGAAGCCCTGTCTCTGTAGTATGTTGGCAACTCTGTGTGTTAAATTATGTATGTAAATCATAGTGTACCATCTGTTTCTATTCTGTGTGATGTTTTCAATGTGTGTGTTGGTTGAGTATGTTTGTAAGTTGGCAGCTTGTGAGTTATCTTGTATTCTGAAAGTGTTGTATTTGTTTTGTATTTGTGTTTTTATTTTTTGATTTAGAGTGTGTACTATATGTGTGTCATACCCATTGTTCCTAGCTATTTATATGGTTGTACTCATTTCTGTTTCATAGTTTCTCTTGTTGAGTGTGATCTTGTTTAACCTACGTAACACATGTATTAGTGCTGGAAGCTTCTTGTTGTGGGGATGATTAGATGTGGAATGTATTATTGTGTCTGTGGCTATTGGTTTTCTAAAGATGTTAACTGTATGTTTTTCATTTTCGTTTTTTATTGTTACGTCAAGGAAATTTACTTGACTTTCTTTTTTCTTTTTCAAGTGTAAATCTTATGTACTGGTGCACTTTGTTGATTTCTGAGTGGAGTTCAGCTATTTTTTTCATTTGGCTCATCTACCTGACGAATAATGTCATCCACGCATCTGTAGCAACATCTGATTTTAAAACTTTCATTAGTGGTTATTGTTTGAAATATCTGATTCTCTTGATGGATGAAAATGTTTGCTAATGTTCCTGATATTGGGGAACCCATGGACAGTCCATCACTTTCTAGGTAATATTCATTCTCAAAGTGAAAGTAGTTTTGTTTGATCGTCAGTCAGAGCATATTTGTTATTTCTTTTATTACTTATGTGGTGAGGATGCTGTAGGATGTCAGATTTTGTTCTATGATTGATATTGTTTCTGTGATAGTGATGAAGGTTGTAACATCCACAAGATAAATTTTAGCTACAGTGCGACGAGAGGAAAGTATGCCTCTTAAGAGTTATAAACATTATCCATCTGACATATAGAAAAACAGTGAAATAAAACAAAACGATGACAAATAGTAATTATTTATATAACATTTAATAATGTATTTGGACATATCGATATGTATCATACAAAGACAATGATAATTGTAAATTCCTTTTGTGATCTGCGTTTGTCTTCCTTTGTTTTTACCTTTTTTGGGTTGGCTTTTGTAGGTTGCGGACATAAGACGCATATTAAACTGAGGTCTGTTAAGAAATTGTAATTATTTGTTAATTATTACTTGAGAATAGAGTTCATTATTATTACAAATATTAGTGAATAATTATTTGTAACATTAATTCCTCTCTCAATAAGTATTATCTGTGTTAATTATTTCTTTCCGCTGCAAGGAGCGCAGCCATTGATGATAGCGATTCGTATCGCATTTGTATCAGTGCATCTTACGAAAGTATCAAAGGTTTGCTTGATGAAAATTAGTCTAAATAGTGCACAACATAAAAGTAAAATTTAATCTGCATTAATTCAGTTACTTACCCTGTTAAAAGGAAATTTGCTCTAAAAATAGAAAGTCTCTGTCAATTGTCTGCCGCTGAGGCGTAGCGCCGTATAACGGTCCTGCCTAGGAGGGGGTTAAGTGGGTGATTTGTCACAGAGCTGAATAGTGACAGATGGTGACGCGAGACTGGACACACATGTAGTTTATGTATCAGCCGATAGAGGACAATATTGGCTAGAGGGACTGTGATTTTAGTTTCGATTGTGCCCACTAGAGTGCACTAAAGTAATAGAATGTTTTTCATAAACTGTTGTAGTATTTTCATAAAGTGTTATTATTTCTTTTTGTGTATGTAAAATGTTATAAATATGTTTAGCAGTATGAATGACGCGTGAGTGTGGTTTAAAGTTAATATGAAGATAATTCTTTAATGAGTTATGTAGTAGGATTTAGTGTGGAAACATTTCGAAAAAGTATGGATATGGACAAAGGGGATTTTTGTAGAATAGTTTTGTAAAGTAAGTTTATGGTAAAGGGAAAGTTAATTCAGGTATAAATAACAATAGTAAATAACTTTATGCATAAGCAAAACTTCAGCATAGTAGATAATTACGTCGATAAAAAGTGCAGTCGATAGGTTTACTATTTTGCGATTGGTTATGGATGAAAAGCGTGGACTGACGAGGGAGAATGTTGTTTTGCGATTGGCTGTTGAGTAAACTGACCAATAGTAAAGCAGTATTCTTCTCGCACCTTTCTCTGTTGGTAGAGAAGACTTAGAGCATTCTAGAGAGGAATCGAAGCCTAGCCATGAAACAGATCGGAGGTGTGTGGTAGTAGTTCCGATGGAAATGATAAGTTGCCGGATCTAGCAGTGTTTCATACATCAAAAGTGTTGGTGACGGCATAATTATTCCGATGTGTGTGGAGAAATTTCGGAATTTTTAAGTGAATTTTGTGACGAGAAAAGACATATAGTCCGTGTGGCGTATTGAGCAGGTCGGTGGCTAAAAACTGTGACTGCATTTGGTACCGACAGACTTAATATATGGCGAGCATTATCAATCAAAAACAATCAGTATTTTTGTAGCTATTACGTTTTCGGGACATGCAACACCATAAACTTGCTAACGTGAGTGAAAGGGATTATCAGTGACTGTGTTAAGACTAGCACGGGCTTGGCAGTGATACTTGTTCACCTAAGTTTCAGAATATATTAATTGTGGACAAAATTTCCAATCTTTCATTTGTGTGAAAACTTTATCCCGAAACGTAGATTAGTGACTTAAATTGCAGCCTGGTTCACGTTGAAGTACAGTAGGTTTCACTCGGCTTTCCTACTGATGATCTGCTGAGACATTGTTCACAGGTAGGTGCAGGTTCGTCGTAAAGGGACGGAAACAACCGCGCCGCCGCACCGCCATCCTAACAATTATCTCAGTGGCAAATTCAAATTATACAACTCTGCAGACATAAATGCCGAAGATAATAAAAATGTGTAAAAATAAATGTGCACGGTGGTCCCGAACTCACTTTAATGAAAATAATTTGAACCAGATTGGATCTTTAAAAACTGTGCTCATAGCACGATCCATATAACAAACTTTTTCTTGCTGATGTATGGATCAAAAATTAATTACGCATGAGTTGCGAAGAATATTGTTTCAGGTAACATACGTCAGTGTTGTTTGCGGCTCATATTCGGTGGTTTTAATGATCGTTTTGCTGAAGATAACTGTTTCCATCATAATCAATAGTTGTATAGAATCTGTTGTATGAACGTACACAACTTACAGACAGCACTTTAACACAACATTAACTTGGATTTCTTTAGCAGCTTGATCGAATGTTTAGCCAGGAGGAAATATTATTTGGTAATTACTCACTGTAATGGAATAACATTATCATTTTCATTTACAAATTAGTTAAATACCAAACCACCGAATAACACAGCGAACGCCACAAGGTATACCGATTTTCTGTGTTGAATGACATTAGTGATGCTGTATGTTTTGGACGTGTTCTGTTAGATTTCCTGTGTTTATCATTGTTCTGTTTTTTCTGTGATTTATCGTTACGTAATTAACTTTTGGAGATGTTTGGCTATGTAATATTATAACATTAATGTGCCATGAAACACGCTAATGTTACCCTCTGAGTGGTTTTCGAAGTTAAAACGTGCATTTGACTAATGGAAAAAGAGTATCGGACTTTGATTTCGAATTTTGTGAAGTTAGCAGAAAAACCAAAGAGGCTTTATCCTTGGGAGTTAAAAAAGTGATAAAATCAAAAATGAATGAAAAATGAATGGTTGTCAGCCTAATTAGGCACATCAATTTGGAAATATATTATTAGAAAATTGGATATTAGTTATTGAAGTAACTATTGTTGAGATTTCACTTTCGATAGCAAACAGGATACAAACTGAAACAGTGCTATGTAGCAAGAGTTACCAACAACACACCCCAGTAAATTATGCGAAACAAAATTGCACTGAGCTCATACTAATGACAGCAACACTCAAGAGCATTACTTAATCAAATACTGAAACATCACTCCATGAAGTGCAAAACTAATTTCGGATATTAGGGACTTCTATCTCGGCAGACATAAATAACATAAATAAAATTGAATAACATCTTAAATACACTGTTTAAGCTCCACTACATATAGCAGTTTTCTCAGTAACAGAAACAGTTCAAGTTTTTCTTAATAGGCAGAGAATATGATGAGGATCCATGAAATGACAAGTTTAACTGGTCAAGGATAATTGATTACAGCAATAGTAAAAACTAACTGTAAAAACTAATCATTCACTTAAATTATTTTGAGAGGTAATGAAATACAACACTGATCTTAATTAACTTCAAAAGAACCATTCATGATGGCTACCAAAACTACACTATCTTTGAAAATGTGCATAACTTCACTTCTAACATCACTACTGTAAATCTGTTCATTAAAGATTTATATGTTGTGAAGCTATTGCTACTCTTTTTAATTTAGACAAAAAAATTACTTTTAAATACATGAATGCAGGAATTGTTCATTTAAATCAGAATATTCGGTTTTAGTAGCACGTAGGTGAGGATCCTGCATAGGCTCGTGATAAGGATTGAAGTTATGGTTTCGAACACGAATTGACGTTTTATGCGATTATTATTGAAACAACACACAAATTAACAGGTCCACACCCATGTACATTACTTAACTGAATGTATGAAGTCTATGAAGCAGTGGCGAAGATCGGTGGCAGGCGAAATGGCGGCTAAGTGTACTCATGGCTCTTGATGTGCGAATGCTCTATAAAATCTCTTCTTGGCGTTGGATTTTCAACACATAGATTATTCCGTGATTATCAAATAATAGCCAGATCTACATCTGAGGTAGCTCCCTTCTAATGCAGCTTCCAAATGTCTCTCTTAGCACCATCTAGACATGCTAAGGCTAGCCACACACTGTGTGCCGCTCACACAAACGAGCCGCTCAGTTCTCCCGCCAAACCCACCTTTTACATCACACCATGCCACTTTCGTTATGGAGGGACTTCACTACATCGTTTACATGTTACAAATACAAGTACCCTAAGCATGCACCAGTTTTTGACGAACATACTTTTTCATAAACATATTTATACTACAATAATTTAAAATTTTAATAGTTTATTTGGCTCTTTTCGTGTATACATTACAAAACTCTAATTTTTTTGCCATACATCAAGGATTTCAAACAACACAGAATGTGCACTTCATAAACAGAAGATACACAGTTACTTAAAGAAACCTACTCCTAATCGATATAACTGTTACAGTATGTTTGGGCTTTCCTGAAGTTAATAATGGTTTGCGATCTTTATGTATCTTTGGTTGGCTGCAGAGTGTTGGTGCTTGTGGGGTTTTCTGTGTTATGAAGTATTTCTGTTTGTCTTTGAGTGTGTGTTCAACGTTTTTTGAAGTATGTTACAGGTTTGCCTGGAATCGTGTAGCTGGATCTGACTTCAGTTTCTGTATGGTGTTGGTATTTATGTATTCCTTGGTTTTTGTGATGTAGTGCGCTTTCTCGATAAGTACTGTTATATTTCCGTTGTCTGCTTTTGTTATTAGTACGTTGCTATTTATTAACTTTTTTTTTACTGCTGTTGTGGTGGCTGCTTCTGTTTTGTTGTTCTTACTGTGTGTCAGCTGTGTCTGTATATTATGCCTTTTATTTCTTTTTTTTACTTGTTCTCTTGTCAGTGTCATGTTTATTTAACAATAACTTTTTGTTCTTCTTGACATATTTGGCAGTCCTCCTGATTATGCTGCAAGTATTCAATCAAGCCATTCCTTATTTGTGTCTTAGCCTGAAGTTTAGATTTAATTTGTAAGTCCAGTTAATTACACAGAATCTGAAACTTACAGACATGTATTAGTAGTCTCAGAACAGAAAAGTTTTCCACCATAACAACACTTTATAACATCATGAACAACAGTAAAATACTATTTAATTAATTCCATATACACTTTTTAATGTTACCCCTTACTAATCATTTCTGTAGACATAAGGTTTCAAATCTAGAGTTTTACAAACACCTAATGGCTTCTTTGACTTAGGGTACATAAGGTAATATGCGTCAATGTGCGGAGTTCCTTGCTCTTCAAAGGGACCATTATAAATATATCTGAACTTAGAAATTTCTTGGTTTATTTCACTTGATTTTTCGTGAGTTTTTGCGAGAAAACAAATCCCAAATTTTGAAGTTGGTCACTTTAAGGCCATTATCCTGCCTTTTAGATCTGGCCTCCGCTTTTTGTTTCATTCTTTTTCCTACTATATCTTTTTACTCCCTCAGATCTAGTTCTATACAGTGTGGAAATTATTATGTTTCTACAATTATAATTTTGCTCTTATGATTTAGTAGAACTTCCTTGGGTGTAAATCCTGTAGTTTCGTGGTGGAGGATATTCATTATAATTTCAAAGTCTGCAGTAAAACTGCCCTATGCGTTTTGATTGTGGTGGCAGTAAGTTTGACACAATCAATCTAGTTCATGCATGTAGAGCTCCACTGGATTGTTTGCAAGATGGTATGCTGAAATATATTTCATTTGAATGTCATTCTGTTCCGTCCCTACCTCCCACTTTTTTAAATGAATTGGGGTCGATGATCTGATAGGGAAATGGCAGCAAGTGAGGGGAAGAAAACCAATGTGCACTCCGTGTGCATACCGGGGGGGAGTCATTCCAGATGTGGAAAGGGTCCTTCCGGATGCCATGAAGGGTACAGGGTGCACCCATCTGCAGGTGGTCGCTCATGTCGGCACCAATGACGTGTGTCGCTATGGATCGGAGGAAATCCTCTCTGGCTTCCGGCGGCTATCTGATTTGGTGAAGACTGCCAGTCTCGCTAGCGGGATGAAGGCAGAGCTCACCATATGCAGCATCGTCGACAGGACTGACTGCGGACCTTTGGTACAGAGCCGAGTGGAGGGTCTGAATCAGAGGCTGAGACGGTTCTGCGACCGTGTGGGATGCAGATTCCTCGACTTGCGCCATAGGGTGGTGGGGTTTCGGGTTCCGCTGGATAGGTCAGGAGTCCACTACACGCAACAAGCGGCTACACGGGTAGCAGGGGTTGTGTGGCGTGGGCTGGGCGGTTTTTTAGGTTAGATGGCCTTGGGCAAGTACAGAAAGGGCAACAGCCTCAACGGGTGCGGGGCAAAGTCAGGACATGCGGGGACCAAGCAGCAATCGGAATTGTAATTGTCAACTGTCGAAGCTGCGTTGGTAAAGTACCAGAACTTCAAGCGCTGATAGAAAGCACCGAAGCTGAAATCGTTATAGGTACAGAAAGATGGCTTAAGCCAGTGATAAATTCTTCCGAAATTTTTACAAAGGTACAGACGGTGTTTAGAAAGGATAGATTGCATGCAACCGGTGGTGGAGTGTTCGTCACTGTTAGTAGTAGTTTATCCTGTAGTGAAGTAGAAGTGGATAGTTCCTGTGAATTATTATGGGTGGAGGCTACACTAAACAACCGAGCTAGGTTAATAATTGGCTCCTTTTACCGACCTCCCGACTCAGCAGCATTAGTGGCAGAACAACTGAGAGAAAATTTGGAATACATTTCACATAAATTTTCTCAGCATGTTATAGTCTTAGGTGGAGATTTCAATTTACCGGATATAGACTGGGACAATCAGATGTTTAGGACGGGTGGTAGGGACAGAGCATCGAGTGACATTATACTGAGCGCACTATCCGAAAATTACCTCTAGCAATTAAACAGAGAACCGACTCGTGGAGATAACATCTTGGACCTACTGATAACAAACAGACCCGAACTTTTCGACTCTTTAAGTGCAGAACAGGGAATCAGTGATCATAAGGCCGTTGCAGCATCCCTGAATATGGAAGTTAATAGGAATATAAAAAAAGGGAGGAAGGTTTATCTGTTTAGCAAGAGTAATAGAAGGCAGATTTCAGACTACCTAACAGATCAAAACGAAAATTTCTGTTCCGACACTGACAATGTTGAGTGTTTATGGAAAAAGTTCAAGGCAATCATAAAATGCGTTTTAGACAGGTACGTGCCGAGTAAAACTGTGAGGGACGGGAAAAACCCACCGTGGTACAACAACAAAGTTAGGAAACTACTGCGAAAGCAAAGAGAGCTTCACTCCAAGTTTAAACGCAGCCAAAACCTCTCAGACAAACAGAAGCTAAACGATGTCAAAGTTAGCGTAAGGAGGGCTATGCGTGAAGCGTTCAGTGAATTCGAAGGTAAAATTCTACGTACCGACTTGACAGAAAATCCTAGGAAGTTCTGGTCTTACGTTAAATCAGTAAGTGGCTCGAAACAGCATATCCAGACACTCCGGGATGATGATGGCATTGAAACAGAGGATGACACGCGTAAAGCTTAAATACTAAACACCTTTTTCCAAAGCTGTTTCACAGAGGAAGACCGCACTGCAATTCCTTCTCTAAATCCTCGCACAAACGAAAAATGGCTGACATCGAAATAAGTGTCCAAGGAATAGAAAAGCAACTGGAATCACTCAATAGAGGAAAGTCCACTGCACCTGACGGGATACCAATTCGATTCTACACAGAGTACGCGAAAGAACTTGCCCCCCTTCTAACAGCCGTGTACCGCAAGTCTCTAGAGGAACGGAGGGTTCCAAATGATTGGAAAAGAGCACAGGTAGTCCCAGTCTTCAAGAAGGGTCGTCGAGCAGATGCGCAAAACTATTGACCTATATCTCTGACGTCGATCTGTTGTAGAATTTTAGAACATGTCTCTTGCTCGAGTATCACGTCGTTTCTGGAAAAACAGAATCTACTATGTAGGAATCAACATGGATTCCGGAAACAGCGATCGTGTGAGACCCAACTCGCTTTATTTGTTCATGAGACCCAGAAAATATTAGATACAGGCTCCCAGGTAGATGCTATGTTTCTTGACTTCCGGAAGGCGTTCGATACGGTTCCGCACTGTCGCCTGATAAACAAAGTAAGAGCCTACGGAATATCAGACCAGCTGTGTGGCTGGATTGAAGAGTTTTTAGCAAACAGAACACAGCATGTTGTTATCAATGGAGAGACGTCTACAGACGTTAAAGTAACCTCTGGCGTGCCACAGGGGAGTGTTATGGGACCATTGCTTTTCACAATATATATAAATGACTTAGTAGATAGTGTCGGAAGTTCCATGCGGCTTTTCGCGGATGATGCTGTAGTATACAGAGAAGTTGCAGCATTAGAAAATTGTAGCGAAATGCAGGAAGATCTGCAGCGGATAGGCACTTGGTGCAGGGAGTGGCAACTGTCCCTTAACATAGACAAATGTAATGTATTGCGAATACATAGAAAGAAGGATCATTTATTGTATGATTATATGATAGCGGAACAAACACTGGTAGCAGTTACTTCTGTAAAATATCTGGGAGTATGCGTGCGGAACGATTTGAAGTGGAATGATCATATAAAATTAATTGTTGGTAAGGCGGGTACCAGGTTGAGATTCATTGGGAGAGTGCTTAGAAAATGTAGTCCATCAACAAAGGAGGTGGCTTACAAAACTCTCGTTCGACCTATACTTGAGTATTGCTCATCAGTGTGGGATCCGTACCAGATCGGTTTGACGGAGGAGATAGAGAAGATCCAAAGACGAGCGGCGCGTTTCGTCACAGGGTTATTTGGTAACCGTGATAGCGTTACGGAGATGTTTAATAAACTCAAGTGGCAGACTCTGCAAGAGAGGCGCTCTGCATCGCGGTGTAGATTGCTCGCCAGGTTTCGAGAGGGTGCGTTTCTGGATGAGGTATCGAATATATTGCTTCCCCCTACTTATACCTCCCGAGGAGATCACGAATGTAAAATTAGAGAGATTAGAGCGCGCACGGAGGCTTTCAGACAGTCGTTCTTCCCGCGAACCATACGCGACTGGAACAGGAAAGGGAGGTAATGACAGTGGCACGTAAAATGCACTCCGCCACACACCTTTGGGTGGCTTGCGGAGTATAAATGTAGATGTAGATGGTTTCCCTATCACATTGAAATATTCAGTCATTCTATCAAATAATGCTTTCACAGTAGTTTTCCTAATGCGAAAAAATTTGATAAACTTCGAAAATACTTCTAATACCACTAAAATGTAGGTACAATTTCCAGAAGTTTTTGGGAGAGGCCTGTAAAAATCCACTGTCAATAAGTTAAGAGTATCTTCCAGTACATTGTTTTGCATGTCACCTTGGTAACATGGCATATATCAAATGTCTTAATTCGATCTGTTACTCTCTTTGTTGCACTGATATTTATTGTTAGTAAGTCAGAAACTTTTTCGATACACATTTCCGGACCACAGTGTCCTAAGGCGAAGTGAAAATAGTCAATTACTTCAGTCTTACATTGCGATGACCAACAAACTTCCCACTCCTCTTTACTCACATCTTTGGTATTATTAAAATTTACTGTAATTGACTTCCAGACTTCGTCTTCATTTTGGTAGTACTGGATATTTCTGAATATCTGTTTCATTTCTGTTTCCCCTGTACCTCTTTAATGAGCCTCATATGGAAAGTGCTATCTTCGTTATTTTCCTTTGGCACACTGTCTATCCCTTTAGGTAGTGTTGACTGAGCATCTGCTACATGATTGTTCCTCCCTTTAAAGTAAAAAATTTCGTGGTCAAACTGCTGGAGGTACAGTGCCCAACGGCTTAATCTGCTGGTAAATAAGTGATAGTCTTTAAGAAACGTCAACCCTCTGCGATCAGTATGTGTAATTGTTTATGCCCCCACAAATTATTTCAGAACCTTTTGAAACCCCATAGGATGGCTATAGTTTCCTTTTCTGAAATGATGTGATTTCATTCGTACTTAGTCAGGGTTCTACTAGCAAAAGCTTTTGCTCTATGTTTTGATTCTACTGTGTCTATGCTTTCTTGGAAAATTTCTACGCTGATTCCGTATGCACTGATATCAGTACTCACATGAAATGGTTCACTCAAAACAGGGTGATGCAAGATACTGCCGGCCGGAGTGGCCGCGCGGTTAAAGGCGATTCAGTCTGGAACCGCACGACCGCTACGGTTGCAGGTTCGAATCCTGTCTCGGGCATGGATGTGTGTGATGTCCTTAGGTTAGTTAGGTTTAAGTAGTTCTAAGTTGTAGGGGACTTATGACCACAGCAGTTGAGTCCCATAGTGCTCAGAGCCATTTTTTGCAAGATACTGTTCCTTATTGATTCATTTTTAAAATTTTCGAAATCTTGTTGGCTTTCCTCTGTCCAGTTGACTGCTCTATTTTTCATAAGTAACCCATTTAAATGATTGTTAAATTCTTGCCCCTTCGCGAATTTGTGGGAAAATCTACAGAGACCAAGATATGATTTTAATTTCTGTCAGTTCTTAGGTGGTGGCCATTTTACAATGGCATTTAACTTCTCTGGCTCCTTTCCAATCCCAGAAGTGGTAATAACATGTCCCAAGAATTTTATTTCCCCTTTTTACGAATTCATATTTCTACAGTTTTAGTGTCATCCCTCCTGCTTGAAGAGTGGAAAATGTTTTGTCTAATAATTCGCAGTGTTCTTTCCAATTTTCCAGTGGCGATCAACAAGTCGTCCACGTATGTGGTCAATCTTGCACTTAGTTTCCTTCCTAACACGGAATCTAAAGCCCTGATAAAGACTGAGACGGAAGTATTAAGACCAAACGGAACAACTTTGTACTGATAACATTTTCCCACAAATAGAAATGAGGTGCACTTTCGAGGCTCTTTATGTAACGGAATATGCCAATACTCCACTGTGAGATCTAAGCTAGTCAAATACCGCTCATTGCGGAACTTTTGCAACAGTTCATTTAAATTATCTGCATGATTTACTTCTTTTTTTTTACAATCTTGTTTAGTGTCATTGCATCGACTACTAATCGAATGCCTCCATCTTTCTTGTTTGCAATAATGAGAGGGCTATTATACTCACTATTGCTCCTTTCAATAATTCCCCATTCAATCATTTTATCGACTTCTTTCTGCATGGCTTCTCTCTTAGCTAGAGGTACTGGATAATGTCCCACGAAAAAAGGTTGATGTTCTATTGCTTTAATATGGCATTCAAAGTTTCTTTACTAGTCCCGATTTCTCTGAAAACACATCCTGATTATTAGTCACAATGTTGAACAGATTGGCTTCCTGTTTTGACGTAAGTTACTGTATCTCTTTAACAAGTTTCTACCTTTGGGCCATCAATCATTACTTTCTTTACTTGGTATATTTCATATAAATTCGACAAACCATCATTCCCAGGGTGTAACTCTAATAGCAGTGAATCAACTTTGGTCTCCTGTGAAATTTCGTTCTCCTCCAATCGAACTTCCAAAATACCAGATTTATTATTAATTTTGATTGTCCTGCTACCGCAGTCAACGAATAATTCTTCCTTACGTAACCAATCGATATCTAAAATCATGTTAGTATTCAATTCAGGCACGACCAGAAGACGAGTTCAGATTTTCGCCCATTAATTTCAAATTCCACCAACACTTGTCTTCGAATAGGCTTGGTGTATTTGCCAGTTGCCCTAAAATTTTCACACCATTTACTGAAATCGTAACTAACCCAGGTATATTGGAAATGTGTTCAAAGAAAGATTGTGAAATTGCACTAATTTTGGATCCAGTGTCTAAAAGTACTTGCAATTTAATACTGTAGATTTCGACTGAGACGGTTGTTTGTTTGATCGTCCTATTTTCTGAATTTTCTTGTTCCTGCCGTAACAAATCTTGTTCCACCATCAGATCGCTCCAAGATACGTTATTTACTGGCAAATCACATGTCTGTGGGCTTCTTCTGTTTTCTGATTGCTACGCCTTTCACGACTCTAATCAAATCTTGCCCTGGTGTCGTATCGTCTGGTGGCTCTTTCTTTTTCGGTTCCGTATTTACTGCCGAATTTTGTTTGGATACCACTTCATTTTGCTTTTCAAATACATCTCCTGTTATATTTTTTTCCCTTTCCTTCATTTCTATATATTCCCCACCCGAACTATCATTTGTTTCATATTCACTGTCTGATTCTAACATGAACACTACTCTTAGACAACGAGGAAGCGCCTCTTTCGATCTTCCGTCAGTTTTCATATCGACTCTTTCCTAAAATTTCTATTTCATTTTCTGCCACAGGGTGTTCTTTGTCCAAACTATCTTCAAATATCATTTCTGATGACGTCAACTTTAACTTCATATTCAGTATAATCGTCATGGATTTCAATGGTTCGTCTATACTCATCTGAATCTACACTCCTGGAAATGGAAAAAAGAACACATTGACACCGGTGTGTGAGACCCACCATACTTGCTCCGGACACTGCGAGAGGGCTGTACAAGCAATGATCACACGCACGGCACAGCGGACACACCAGGAACCGCGGTGTTGGCCGTCGAATGGCGCTAGCTGCGCAGCATTTGTACACCGCCGCCGTCAGTGTCAGCCAGTTTGCCGTGGCATACGGAGCTCCATCGAAGTCTTTAACACTGGTAGCATGCCGCGACAGCGTGGACGTGAACCGTATGTGCAGTTGACGGACTTTGAGTGAGGGCGTATAGTGGGCATGCGGGAGGCCGGGTGGACGTACCGCCGAATTGCTCAACACGTGGGGCGTGAGGTCTCCACAGTACATCGATGTTGTCGCCAGTGGTCGGCGGAAGGTGCACGTGCCCGTCGACCTGGGACCGGACCGCAGCGACGCACGGATGCCCGCCAAGACCGTAGGATCCTACGCAGTGCCGTAGGGGACCGCACCGCCACTTCCTAGCAAATTAGGGACACTGTTGCTCCTGGGGTATCGGCGAGGACCATTCGCAACCGTCTCCATGAAGCTGGGCTACGGTCCCGCAGGCCGTCTTCCGCTCACGCCCCAACATCGTGCAGCCCGCCTCCAGTGGTGTCGCGACAGGCGTGAATGGAGGGACGAATGGAGACGTGTCGTCTTCAGCAATGAGAGTCGCTTCTGCCTCGGTGCCAATGATGGTCGTATGCGTGTTTGGCGCCGTGCAGGTGAGCGCCACAATCAGGACTGCATACGACCGAGGCACACAGGGCCAACACCCGGCATCATAGTGTGGGGAGCGATCTCCTACACTGGCCGTACACCACTGGTGATCGTCGAGGGGACATTGAATAGTGCACGGTACATCCAAACCGTCATCGAACCCATCGTTCTACCATTCCTAGACCGGCAAGGGAACTTGCTTTTCCAACAGGACAATGCACGTCCGCATGTATCCCGTGCCACCCAACGTGCTCTAGAAGGTGTAAGTCAACTACCCTGGCCAGCAAGATCTCCGGATCTGTCCCCCATTGAGCATGTTTGGGACTGGATGAAGCGTCGTCTCACGCGGTCTGCATGTCCAGCACGAACGCTGGTCCAACTGAGGCGCCAGGTGGAAATGGCATGGCAAGCCGTTCCACAGGACTACATCCAGCATATCTACGATCGTCTCCATGGGAGAATAGCAGCCTGCATTGCTGCGAAATGTGGATATACACTGTACTAGTGCCGACATTGTGCATGCTCTGTTGCCTGTGTCTATGTGCCTGTGGTTCTGTCAGTGTGATCATGTGATGTATCTGACCCCAGGAATGTGTCAATAAAGTTTCCCCTTCCTGGGACAATGAATTCACGGTGTTCTTATTTCAATTTCCAGGAGTGTATGTTCTGTTGACCATCAACAACAGCTAATTGTATGAGTCTTTCGTCAGCCAGGATCGCCTCTTCCGCAATATCGAGGATACCTCCAGATTCCTACTTATACCGACCATTTTTTTGTTTCTAGTATCGGTTCCTTTAACATTGGCAGCTCGCGTGTTTTATGTGGCACCTTCCTCTCCCTCACCAACCATCTGAAATCGCTGCTCACTCACCTTGCATGGCGGCTAACTACTCTCATATCCTTTTCATTTTTGGAAAAGGCGCTCTTTTCGACGTTTCCACTTTTGTTTCTCCCATTTATTAATTCCTTGATCATATAAATATTGTTTTACACTGTAAAACAAATCATGACGCTACTCTGCGATCCCTGAAGACTCCTTTTCGCACAAATTGTCTGTCTTTGTTGGTTGTCGATGCTTTGGTTCTTACTTAACAACATGTCCGATTACTTTCTCATTTTAGTGATATTTCTCACCGAAACAGGTCGACTGATTCCCTTGTGATGTCATCTCTCCCTACTGCCACTGTGCTGCTACTGCAGCTTTTCGCTCTGCCAAGTTCATTGCATGCGGTTGTTCAGTTTGCATGCTTGCCCCTGTAGCACAGCCTGTCGCCAGTGACTCACTCACGGCCGCATCTGTTGTTCTGTATGCACAGTCCTGTAGCACTGCCCTGGCACTTACTCATGTCTTAAATTCCTTTTGTTTTGGCCACTGTGATTTCTTTAGTTTGGGCTGGCAATATTCGTCCACGCAAGTCTGGCCTGTAAAACATGCAGGCTTTAGTTTTCCGCACCATTTTGGTTTTCATAGTTTTGCGGTACAAATCCTCTATCGCGAGATGACATGTTGCTGTGACCTCTGCCTCTACTTCTATGCCTCATATTCACGCGGTAACATTCATTCTCATTCTGTTCATTATTCTTGTGATTATCGTGATTCCGGTTGTTATTATTTTGAAGATAATCACGGTTCCCCCTCCAGTGTCCTCCTCTTCGACCCTTTCGAAAAATGACAACAAGCTTTTGTGGTTACTCCCCACATAACGTTTTGAATTCTCTGGGAGCTTTTTCCATAGCTCGCCCACTATTACGGATTCCGTTCATCTGTTTCTCATGTGTGTCAGTTTCCAATACCATATTTCACAAAACTCTTATATTGAGTTTCTGTCTCTGTTGTTGTGGTATCGATAGCAACGATGCCACAGCGTAAATACAAGCTCTAAATTTGGCACTACGACAGACACCGACGACAGCGCACTCTAGCTTGAGCGAGAGAGATCTACAAGCTCCATTCGTGATTCTGCCATTTGATGAAGAGCAGACGGCCAGGACACTTCGCTTCAGCTTTGCACCTCAGGGCAAAGTTATGTATTAATCTTGTTGATGAAGTAAAGGTTATTTTAATTCACACTGCTGTACTGAGAGATTTTCAACTTTTTCTGCTCCTACCCACGCGCCGCCTTCCAGGAGGGATACAGAAGTTGGCGACGAGGACTCCCCTTTCCCTTCCTACCATTTCCTTTTAAGCTCGGTACCGCTTTAGCTTTTTTGTGATACTCCCATGTGATTGAGTGATTGTATCTGCATGCTCCCACCTTTCGCTATGTAAGACTTTCATTTGTGTAAACCATGGCTTCGCCACAGGAACAGGCTCCGCGGTCCGATCTTGTACGTTTCCAGGTTCAGCAAATGACGCAGCTGCTTGCTGCCATAAATGGACTGGTCACACTACAGACTGCAGCTACTTCGGCGCCTCCTACGCCACCGCCTGTACCGACGCCGTCGCCGACGGCGCCGCCATTTCGTGCCTTCAATCCGGTCACTGAACGCTGGCCGAAATACATCGTCCAGCTCCAGGCACACTTTGCAGCATACAACATACCAGGTACAGGGCGGCTTGCATTTTTCATTGCCAACACGGGTGTTGTGTTATACCGTGTGCTCGTCAAGTTGTTTCCCACCACCCGCCCAGAAACTAAAACTTACGACGAAGTGACTGACGCTTTGAACTCCCACTTCTGTGACAGTTTAAATGTGATAGCTGCACGCTACAATTTCTTTCGCCTCCGGCGTGGCCCTTCTCAGTCGAAAAAATATTGGTTGGCGGACCTTCAGGGACTAACATCTGATTGTGACTTTAATTGCTCATGTGGACGCTCATATGCGGATATAATGATTAGAGACGGTATTGCGCAGAATGTGGCAGATCACCATATCCGCGAGTATATACTCAAATTTAAAATCCCCGTCTTTGCAGGAAGTAGTGGACTTGCTAGACGGACAAGATGCATTAGACATGGCTACTTCTGCGTTCGACGTGACCCCGTGTGTGTGTACTGTTAGGGCGGCACAACACGTGCCCTCCCGACCTCCAGCCCAGCCAGCCTGGCCCCAGCCACGCCGCGAGTCTCGCGCCCACGTAAACATGGTTAAAACTAGGCACCCTCTAAGAAACTGATATGTCCGAACTGTTTTCGTGCTCACCCCCGGGACAGATGCCCATCCCGTCAAGCACAGTGCTATTTTCGTAATAAGAAAGGATACGTGCAAGCTGTATGCGGTAAGAGAAACACTACTTCACAACTTCTCCTGTTCGCGTGACTCACGTGGGCGTCGCGGCATCGGCAACCGCCATGATCATGATTAACATCAGCCTATGGACGTTAATGCCACTTATTCAAAGCCTTCTGCTTCACGTGCTTCAACTGCTCGTCGTGTGCATCAAGTTTTGCCAGACACTTCCTCTCGCATTCAGCGCCATGCGAGGAAACTTTTTGTGACTTTGCACATTTGTGGACATTCTCTTCGCATGCAGTTGGACATTGGTGCGTCAGTTTCTTTACTGAACAAATCTACGTATGACTTGATTGGTTCGCCCCCGCTTCGTCGTTCGCATTCCACACTGACTGCATTTACTGGACAGGAAATCTCAGTGCTCAGCGTGTGCTAGCCACGTATGGTGCAACGACCTGTACAGTGTCTTTCCATGTGCTCCACTCTAGTGATGCTACGAACATTTTCGGAATGGACGCATTTGAACTTTTTGGCCTCGCAATTCAGAGCAATGTACTTTGAATCAGCGCTAGTGACCATAAAGGCAGTGTTGCCGCACTATGCAATGATTTTGCTGAACTCTTTTCTGATGATCTTGGTTGCGCCACAGACTTTTCAGCGCATGTAGTAGTCAAAGACAATGCCATGCCTATTTTCCGGCGCACACGCCCGGCACCTCACGCACTGCGCGGCGCCATAGTCGCTGAACTTAAGCATTTGCAAGACGGTGGTGTCTTTGAACCTGTTTCTGCTTCGCCATGGGCTTCACCTATAGTGTGTCTGAAGAAACCAAACGGTCGCCTCCATATTTGTGCTGACTTAAAGACTACCGTAAATCCCCAGACAGTGGTAGCTATATTTCCCTTACCGTGTCCTGAAGACATTTTTGATAAGCTTGGTGCGGGAAAATTCTTTTCCACAATTGACTTGCGGGACGCATACTTTGATTCCGCTCGACAAACAGTCGCAGCGCTATTTTGTGATGAACACCCTCCTTGGATTGTTCAAGTTTTGCAGCATTCCGTTCGATTGTGCTAAGGCTCCTGCTATTTTTCAGTCTTACTTGCAGCAGTTGTGTGCCACTGTACAGTCTTAGACAGTAAAACTGACCGCCGGCCGGCCGCCACAGAGACTAAGTCCAAGTCATTCACTTAAGGTGGCCAATAAAACTGACCGCCCCTGACAACTCTTAAGTCCGGCCATCTGCACAATCTGGCAACACTGGAAGATGCCGAAGTGTTAGGAGGAAGTGTTTTCTACTTCTGAGACGTTGTCAGTGTGAGCCCGTGATCTAGTAGTAATCTTCCTGCATTCCAAACTTATAGTCGCCTGTTCGCGTCCAACAGATTTTTTTTTTATTTTTTTACCACATTTCGGCCTAAAGTTATGAGTCTGACCGAACATCGAAGATAATTCGCTTAACATTCTACCCACCAGCAATAACAAGTGTTCCAGAAACAATTCCGCAGGATAGCTCGAGGCTGCGCCGCGATCATAACAGCTTACGCTCGAGCGTTTCCTCGCGCTGCAGCGGCTACCGGCCATCGGCCAGACGCCACCCGCCGTCTGAAATGCGGCGCCGTCCAGGTGAACGCGGCGCGACGCTGTCAGTGTGTGTCTCAACTGTCATTTTCTAATTTGAAGTTCTAGTTATCGTCTTACAGTTAAGCATTGGATTTTGCATGCTTGAAAATCATGAACTACAGTTAAGCATTGTAAAATTGAGTCGCAAGTGGAAAAATGTGTAACATCTGCAACACAACGTTTCTTTTTGGTATAACAGAGGGGTGGATGCAGAGGAGGCAGCTAGAAAGATTTGAATTGTGTGTGGAGTGAGTGCTTTTGGGAAAAATACGCCAAAAAAAGATAATCCTGTTTCAACAAAGATCGTTCTGGCATGAATGATTTTCCACATTGAGGAAGTCTCGACTACTGATATATGTGATAGATTACCATTGTACCATCATGCGACATTTTCATTCAACAGGCAAAGTTCAGAAGTCTGTTGTAGGAGTACTGCATGCTCCAATTCGAAACAACAAAAATCAACGGAGTGACTATTATTGAACTTCATCAGGTCGCTCATTGAGCATTCGTATGCAGTACTGTTGCTGGTGACGCGTTATGATGCCTTTATCCTAAGAAGAAATGAAAGGCTGAGCCCCACCAAAAGACATAAACTCCAGCAAAGAGTAGTTTTAACATGATATTTTACATCTGATAGTCCCAAAAGTGTGTTTTGGGCTACGAATTGTGCCCAAAGGCGTGTGCGCATCACAGCTGGAATTTCTTGGCAACAACTGAGACAATTTTCGGCCGCAGTGTAAGAAAATCGAGCATCACAACTGCGTCACCTGTTCTACTGCATGATAACGCACTGTGTTAATTTGAGAAACAAAACTATCCAGGAGATTGATAGGAAAGTCGTGTCTCAGGCACTTGCATTGATAGAGAAGTCCTCTCCCCAGCACTTGTCCCTCTCGTCATATATTCGTAAAATTTTACCTTTCCCACTCTTGATCCATCAACCGTCAACGCAATACATTTCTAGACGAAAATACTCCAGTTTTTTGTAGGTTAATTTATAGGGAATTGATTTGTGAAGACGATGTCTGGTAATATAATCATAAACGGTTCTAGTGTTGGCTTGTGCTGGTGGAAGTCTTATACAGATCCAATCGCCATAGTACTTTCGGACGTAATCTCGGCTGGCGTGCTACATTAACAGGAGCGTTCCTATCCCCGGGATCTAACGAAAGGAACAGAAGTTTCGTTATGCCTGTCTTAGTGGCATGTATTAGTTTAAAAGCATGTCTTTAATTCTAAGTCCTTTTTTCCTCTGCAAAGTCGCCGTGTCGAAGGATATTTTGATGATATTTTGTTTCCACACATACCAAGAGGCTACAGCTAATATTTTATGTGCAGTGACCTGCAGTATCGGTAAGACTGCTCCGACATAATATATTTTTCTAAGTATGTATGTATTTATAACCTGAACTTTGTGCAGTCGGTCTAACGATCGCGCGTCATGGTCCTTAAACAAGGATCTGATGACATTAAGTTTCCGCTCCCAATTGTTCGTGCCCATGCGCTTGGGATTCGCCCTTAACTACAATCCGAGTTGGAGTCTCTCTTCAGTTACATCTAACCAGTGCGCACCTATTGCACTATTGTAAGAACCCAGATGCAGTATTTTGGATTTAAAATTTTGTAAATTTGGGGTAAGAACTTATGAGACCAAGCCCCCCGCCCATTATTTCACTCGCTCGCAGCCACACTGTATTCCCCCGAGGGTTCGGACGATGACGTGCGCCTAGCACTGAAAATTTTCGATGACCCCTGGAGACCCAAATAATTATACAGGAATTTTCAGGAGGAATAGTAAATATTGTAGGAGGTGGTAGTATAGACAAATTGCTAAAATAATGACATATAACATGTGTCCAATATTTATTGAACATACATATAGCTGGGTTCAATGCATTTTCGTTTCGTATGTTGGCCCTTACAGCACCCAGTTGTCTACAAGTCCTTGAAAATGAGCTTCCAGCGTTATTGGAAGAGGTTCATTTGGCTACAAGAATGCGTATGTTCCTTCAGCATGACGGGGCTCCTGCACATTCTAGTTGTCAGGTGACACATTATCCAAACCTAACATTTCCCGGAAGATGGATCATTAGATATGGGCACTTTTCTTGGCCTTCAAGGTCCACGGACCTTACCTCTTTCGATTTTAGCCTGCGGGGATGGTTAAAGGCGAAGTCTACAAAGATAAAGTAAACCCAAGAGCCGATTTTATCGTTCCGATTATGAATAGTGCTGCCCTCGTAAAAGAACATTAGTTTCACACTCACGGGTTCTTTTGGCTATCGTAATACTCATATGGGAATTACCAAAGTGTAATTGCTAGAACGCTCAACTACCTTAATAACACCTCATTCTGGATTGAATACGACTCGTAAAGCGACGTTAATTTGACGTTTTCATTCATCTCCTGACGTCTTACTGAATGAAGTCTGAAGTGCACGCACAGTTGTGTTGCCTGCCGCAAGGATTCTGTGAAGTGTTGTGGTAGCTGGCAGTCATTGGTGAATACAGACATGTGCAAATATCGTCACTGATCTAGGGGAACTCGTCTTTGTTGCATATTTTCAATGCCGTAATTAGCACAATAACATAAGACTTGTTCTGCTGAAGAACTTGATGCCCACAAGTCCTTAAATAAGAATCTCCTAGCGGGAGTAATGCATGAAAGGAAACAGACTATTGGACAAAAGAATGGAAAGCTCCCTGCTTTTTGCGTTTCCGACAGCACCTACGATAAGAAGCTGGTGTCATATTATGCTTCAGAACCCTAAAATGTTTTTTACTTCATACTAAAACAAAAGTTGTGATATGAGAAGAGGAAATGACTTACATGCTTCACAGTAACTTTACTTTTTCGTGTTTATTTTCTCACTTCATACCAAAACAAGGGTGTTAATATGAGAAGAGGAAATGAAATATACGCTTCCAAGACATAATATTTCCTTGTGTGTTACTACTGCATACATGAAAGCCCTGCAGTTAATTTTTGTGTGTTGGAAATTTTGATATCACCTCACATTCCTTTGTGAGAAGGTTCCTATTTTCTTGGGTTTCAAATAGAGTGGACATTCCGTCACTGGCTAATATTCTGATGACTAATGACATGATACCCGTTGCAATTGCTCCATGGCACCTGTGAGTAGTGTGTCACTTTTGTTGCTAAAGAACACGCAGGCAGTGATATCCGCTCACTGCAATCAGAGCCAAGGTGATTTCTTTCTGTTTATGGCGAAGCGTCTGCTGCAGTGTCCACGCTCAGCCAACATAAACAAATCGGGGCGGCATTGGGCACTGCTAATCGCTGCACTTGTCGCGAGCCTCGACAATAAGAGCACACTGTCTGCTAACGATACTATGGAGTTAATACATCTTACTTAACGTAATATGCAGGACGTGGGTTGGGTAAAAATTCAGTTTGTAACTTCCCATCGCATTAAAATACTTTAGTCATATTTGGTGCAATATTTATTGTTGGTTGTCTCTCTAATGTTAATAGTATTGATTCAGATTGTACGTGAACACGAAAATAAACACACACACACACACAGTCATTGATCCGAGTGAGGGTGACAACTGCTGTGTGTTGAACAACACATGCACCAGTCAGTTCCTCAGTTGGTGTCGAGTGGATGAGATTTTTCATTGCATTGCAAGAATTGTAAGGAGCAGACTGAAAGTAAATGGACTTGTTGTATGCTAAGGAGCTGCGACAAAGCAAAGCTTGACCGATTATCAGATAATTGTCCACATGGGTTTTGTGGACGAGTATACGTTTAGTAACCAACCCACCCACGATCATTACGTAAGATTTGTCGAGAGCGTAGGGGGAATTGATTTCATTAAGTCGACAGTGTAGCGTGATGGTTTACTTCCCACCATACGTTTTCTGTATTCGTCCAAAGGTCGCTTGCATTTGTAGGTCCACATGGCAATGACCTTGTTACCTCTGCCCACATATTCTCTATCTGGTTGATCTTCGGTGATCGTGGAACAAACGGCAACAGCTTTATCCTCTCTTGGCTCTGAAACCAATCTCGCACTGCTCTGCTATGATGGATGGGGCTCTGCTCCTGTAAATAAACTGTTACTCGTTAGTTCATATATTTATATTTAAATAACGTATTTGTAATAAGCACATTGGATTATTATTTTGCACAGTGTTTAAGAATTCAGGCCCTGTCATAGATAGGTGATCTGGATTCAACAGTCCGATTAAGAATGTGGTTTACCCAGTCTATCATATGATGAGAGTCGTAGTCGGATATCCACATTAAGACTGACTGGGTGAATCCGATTAGAACGATCTGGTATCGAAATGAAATTACAGAAATCGGATAATTTGAACGTCTGTGTTGCAACAATGCTGCGCACATAAATTCCTATGATGGTGTAACAGGTAGCAACTGTCTAAGGAAAAGTGAGAAATATGTCTACTAGCAGCAATGCAATGTAATTATAAGCCATATTTATGTGATGGAAATACTGAATCGAACAATACACATCTATTTCAGTGGTGGGAAGATACACCACATCGGATTTGGTGGTTACATAATGACAATAATAATAATAATAATAATAAAAGTCCCGTGTGGCCGATAGGGGAAACCCTCCACCATATGGGTGGTACCGAGGAAATCAAATACTTGAGGTGAACCAAATACTAACACAATCCTGAACGCCTACTCACTCCGTTGAATCCAAAATCCAGACAGGTCTGAGTAAAAATCACCGCTACTCTGGTCACCGTCTGTTAGTTCAATGAGCTTGGCTGAAAATATTTGCTTCCAGAGGCTTCAACACCCTCTGGTCCTGTCCGGTCCTGGTATCACCCAGGCCAAACCAATGAAACACAAGAAAACATGAACTATGCAAGCAAAGGTAACTTTACACCAGGTGGTACACAACCTGACTACCGATAGGTGGCAGTTGGATTTTCGGACTCTGGGGAGTCTAGGTTAGCACGGCAGAGAATATCGAAGATCTCTGGGAAATTTCCCTACAAGCAGAAAACATTCATTTGAAAACTAAAAATCGATATATTGATCCAAAAAAGAAACCTAAATAATCTCACAACAGAAATCGACCGACAAAAAATTCTCATCCTTGCTCTTCTAAGAACCACGACTAATTTAAAATGAAACATTGCATTACGGAAACCATTGCCTCTTCAAGAGCAAAATACAACAAAATGTAGCGAAAGCTGTACCAATCTTCGGCATTGCATTTCTCGAACACAGATCTATCATCAAATCTGTTGAAGAAATCACACCCATCAACAATCGACTTACGACTATGCTCATTCAGAGCCCCAGTAAAAAACATACACTCATCAATGCACATGCCCCCACCAACATCGATAATAAGAAAAACACCGAAAATGTCGAAAAATTCTGGAACACACTCGAAAATACTATGAGCAAAATTCACCAAGATGACGTGAAAATACTAATGGGAGACTTCAAATCTCTATTTGGGACAGAAAAAACCTGTAGAAAAATCATTGGTACAAATTCAACACACCGAAACGCTTAGACCAACGGCATACGATTGACACATTTGCCAACAATTCAACCACAAAAGGACGTCTTCCCACTTTAGGGAAAATACCAGCTGCGAGGTAACATGCTTGGCTACCAGGTGCAAGCTGCTTTCGTTCGCCTTTCGAGACTCACTGACAGCCAGATTTTTAATTCAGGCAGATACAAACGCATAAGGGAATCATTAGACAACGCTCGAGCTAGTCTCAGTAACCCTTAGTGTCAGAGCGAAAACCTTACGGTACTGCCAAATTCATAATGACACTTTTGTTTTCTGCAGACATATTTATTGTTGTTGTGAATAAATAATATTATCTATGGAATGCCACATTTTAGTAATACTTGCGAATGATACAAAAAATGAAGTAAATACAGACCATTTCGAAGTCAAAAGTGGGTAATATCCTACTAATTCGTGTTAAAATAGGCTCAATCTTCTTACAGACACTTAATGCTTTTTTAAGATAGACTGCCCTCGTGATTCTGTAGTAAGCTGAATTTAATTAGTATTAGTAGAGTGAATATTTTAATTGCATTTTCCATTAGTTTAATAAACGCAACAATAATCATCAAACAGAAATATATCAGTAGCAGAATTTTCTTTCACCATATCTAAAACGATCTGACAATGCTAAAGTTTTTTACAAATTCTACGCCAGTAGAAACCTGCTGGTTCTAACGATATTATTATACCAGAGTAGTTTTAAGAGTATTTTCGTCTAGAAATGAATTGCCTTGACGGTTGACTGATCAAGAGCGGGAAAGGTAAAATTTTACGAATATATGACAAGAGGGACAAGTGCTTGAGAGAGGACTTCTCTATCGATACAAGTGCCTGAGACGACTTTCCTATCAATCTCCTGGATAGTTTTGTTTCTCAAATTAACACAGTGCGTTATCATACAGTAGCACAGGTACTCCTACACCAGACTTCTGAACTTTGCCTGTTGAATGAAAATGTCGCATGATGGTAAAATGGTAAACTATCACATATATCAGTAGTCGAGACTTCCTCAATGTGGAAAATCATTTATGCCAGAACGATCTTTGTTGAAACAAGATTATCTTTTTCTGGCGTATTTTTCCCAAAGGCACTCACTCCACACACAATTCAAATCTTTCTAGCTGCCTCCTCTGCATCCACCCCTCTGTTATACCAAAAGGAAACGTTGTATTGCAGATGACACATTTTTCCACTTGCGACTCAGTTTTACAATGCTTAACTGTAGTTCATGATTTTCAAGCATGCAAAATTCAATGCTTAACTGTAAGATGATAACTAGAACTTCAAATTCGAAAATGGTAGTTGATACACACACTGACAGCGTCGCGCCGCGTTCATCTGGGCTGCGTCGGATTTCAGGCGGCGGGTGGCGTCTGGCCGATGGCCGGTAGCCGCTGCAGCGTGAAGAAACGCTCGAGCGTAAGCTGTTATGATCGCGACGAAGCCACGAGCTGTCCTACTGAATTGTTTCTGGAACACTTGTTATTGCTGTTGGGTAGAATTTTAAGCGAATTATCTTCGATGTTCGGTCAGACTCTTAACTTTAGACCGAAATGTGGTTAAAAAAAAAAAAAAAAAAAAAAAAAAAAAAAAAACTGTTGGACGCGAACAGGCGACTATCAGTTTGGAATGCAGGACGATTACTACTACACCACGGCTCACACACTTCGACAACGTCTCAGATGTAGACAACACTTCCTCCTATCACTTCGGCATCTTCCAGTGTGCAGATGGCCGGACTTCAGAGTTGTCAGGGGCGGTCAGTTTTGTTGGCCACCTTAAGTGAATGACTTGTACTAAGTCTCTGTGGCGGCCGGCCGGCGGTCAGTTTTACTGTCTAAGACTGTACCTGGTTGTTCCAATTATCTGGACGATATAGTTGTATGAGGTCGCACCCCTGAGGAACATTTGCAGAATTTTTCGTGCCTTATTTACTGTACTTTTGCAGGCAGAACTAAAGTGTACAGACAAGTTCAAATTTTTTCATACTGAAATTCAGTATTTAGGAGCATCAATTTGCTCCCCGCCAGCGCTTCATTGCGTGGCCGACACCTACTGCGCCTTGGTAGCGTGTTCATATTGATTTCGCAGGTTCCTTCTGGGACACCCGCTGGTTGATAGTCATTGACGCATTCAGCAACTTTCCTTTTGTTGTACCTATGTCTTCTACTACATGTACCAGCACTATTCGGGCTTTGACATCTATTTTTTGTATAGAGGGCCTTCCTGAAGTTATTGTCTCCGACAGTGGCCCCCAATTCGGGTCCTCAGTTTGCAGCGTTCTGTGCTGCTAATGGCATTCGCCAACGGACCTCAGCCCCGTTCCACCACCAGTTGAACGATGAGGCTGATCGCTTTGTGCGTACATTTAAGTCGTAGATGAGCAAGTCGCGTGCCACACACTCTCGCGAGTGTGCGCTCTGGACTTTACTTGCGTCTTATCGCTCTCAGCTGCTCGGCTCCCGTTCCCCAGCGGAATTGCTACATGGCCGCGCCCATCGGTCGCTCCTGCAGCTATTGCACCCGCCACCGCGCGCTCCCGCTGCTTCGCCTCGTTCTGGCTTGGCACCGCATGATTTCGTGTTATATCGCGTTTTCTCTGGCAGGCAGCGCTGGGAGCAGGGGCGAATTCTTCGCCAGATTGGCCGCACCTTATTTGTCATTTCTGGTCCCTCCGGCACTGTCAAGCGACACCGGAATCAGATCCGTTTATGCCGTCCTCGGTTTTCTGCCGCTGGTTGTTTTCCTGCAGAATTGAAGGCTACGCGGCTTCCACCGCCTCAGACCACAACTCCACCGATGGGGCTTCCACCGCTCGCGCCTCCGCCGCGGGCGCGATTCCGCCGTCGCCGCTGCTGGTCCGGTCACCTGCACCAGACAGGCGCCTCTCGCCACCACCGCCGCCGCAACCGATAGACGCTGAGGCTGCTGTCACGCCGCCGCCGCCACCGCCACCGCCGCCGTCGCCCATGGAGATCGTTTCTCCGCCGCCGCCTCCTCCGCCACCTCCTCCGAGTTCACCCAGTGGCGGAGCGCGGGATGGGCAGGTGTTCCACGGGATACAAAAGTTGTCATATAACCTGGCCATGACAAATTCCTGCCATAGGCAGTCCTGTTTTTGCTCAGACCAGTAATCCTCTATGAATTTCCGCTTAAATTCGCCAAATGACATTTGTTCCATACCCAAATTTAAACTCCATCTTTTGGCATCGCCAGCTAATGCGCTAATGACCACATTGATATTTTATGGTCCATTATGTAATCAGGAAAATTCCTTTTACAGTTTTTAAAATATGTGACTAGTGCCATCCATTATGCCTTTTTGCCAGATCAAATTGTTCTTCGTCGTCTAGCTATTTGCTACACGTAATTCTGTCAGCGACATAATTAGATTTTTCTGTTATTTTCTGTTCAAGGTAGCTCACTTTGCTTCGAATTTGGGAAGTGTTCTGTTCACACTTTTCGCATGTTGTCACTTGTTTACTCATTTGTCTCAATTGAGAAATTTCCATTTGACATTTGTTTACTGTTTTGGTTTTGAGGCAGAAAACATCTTCATCAACTTTTGTTACAACCAGAGGTTCTACAATGTCTTAAATCCTCATTATTTCGGTATCGAACCTATCGTTGCTGTCATTAATCTGTCCCTGCATAGTGGCGACATTGTTATTGATAGTATCTGTTCCAGTTTTTAAGTCCTTGATAGCATTACTCACAACATCTACTTTTGAGTCCATCTTTTCGAACTGATAACTGATTTTAACACCTTGCTTTTGAATTACATCTGCCTGTGTTTTAAGCTGATTGTTAATATTATTACCTTGTGCTGCAATCTGTGCAAACAACATCTTTAATAAATCGTTTGTGCTCAGTGGGTTTTTGCTATCTTATTCTAAGGTGTCCTCGTACTCAGATTCTACTTCTCTCGTTTCGCTCGGCTCACTTTCGACTTTCGATGAGTTGAGCATATCCGTCGACTCGTTAACAAAGCCACTGCCTTCATTCGTGTCATCCTTCATACTTTGTTTTATTTGCAATGGGCTCATCATCTGAATTTGATAGTTGACATTCATGTGGTACTCAACGTAAGCCTGTTCCCATCCCATGACGTCATCTGTGCTCTCGTCTAGTGAAATACTGCCACCTAGTACACTAAGTACTTTTTCGTTTCGCTCGTACTGACCTACTGCCGTCTTAGTATCCATTTCAATTTTGTTAACACTTTATATTTTATCTTTTAAACAAATGTAAAGTTTCCTATTAATTATTTTGGCCAATATATTGAAAATTCGCGCCGCTGGACATTCAATGCTTGGCTTGCAATTATTTTACGTTCAATATTTGTTACAATCTGTATTTTACTTAGTAAAACTGATGGATGCCTTGTCACACAGCACTAAATGTAGCATTAATGCGCTGTGAAACTCGTTAATGTTTCTGAGAGGTTTTCGAAGTTCGACCATGCGAGTGTCTAATGCAAACAAGGTATCAGATTATAAATTCGAATTTTGTGAAGTTGACAGGAAAACCAAATGGGCTTTAACCTTCAGAGTTAACAGAAACGGTAAAAGCATAAATGAACGAAGAAAATGATGATTATCAGCTGAATTAATTTGGAGGTATATTTTTGAGAAAATTGGATATTAGTTATTGAAATTACTTTCGTTGAGATTTTCCTTTCAATAGCAAACAGGATACAAACTGACACAGTGCTCTCTATACTGTGTGCAGAAGCAGTTACCAACAGCACACACTGCAGTTCATTTATAGGAAGCTAAATTGAAGTGAGTTCATGCTAATGATAGCCACACTCTAGAGTATTTCTTAATCAGATACTGAAACATCACTCCATGAAGTGCAGAACTAATTTCGGATGTTAGGGTCATCTATCTCGGCTGACATAAATAACATAAATAAAATTGAATAACATCTTAAATACACTGTTTAAGCTCCACTACATATAGCAGTTTTCTTAGTAACAGTAACAGTTCAAGTTTTTATTAATAGGCAGAAAATATGATGGGGATCCATAAACTGCCAAGTTTAACTGGTCAGGGATCATTGATTACTGCAATAGTAAAAACTAACTGTAATAACTAATCATTCACTTAAATTACTTTGAAAGGTAATGAAATACAACACTGATCTTAATTAACTTCAAAAGATTCACTCATGATGGCTACCAAAACTACACTATCTTTGAAAATGTGCATAACTTCACTACTGCACTACTGTAAATCTGTTCATTAAAGATTTACGTGTACTTTTACTTTAATCACCTGTGAAGAAGGTATTCTTGGCAATAATATTTACACAAATTTGCACTGTAATCCTACAAAGCTACATTTTATAATACACTATGGATACTTCAAGAAGCCTATCCAACTTCAATTTTGTGATTTTAACTTTTAAGTAATTAAGGTTTTCACTTTCCTATTAATTGATCTGTGAATTTTTGTACGGAAACTTTCTTTCTTAATAATTTCACTTGAAGTAGTTCATTAGTAAAGAACCCAAATGTTACTCTTAATTTAACTTTTGCTACTCCGTTTACTTTAGACAAAAACACTTTTAAACACATGAATGCAAGAATTGTTCATTTAAATCAGGATACTCTGTTTTAGTAGGATTGAAGTCATGGTTTCGAGCACGAACTGACGTTTTATGCGATTATTATTGAAATAACACACAAATTAACTGGTCCATGCCCATTATACATTAGTTACCTGAATGTATGAAGTCTGTGAAGCAGGCCGAAGATTGGTGGCAGGCGAAATGGCGGCTAACTGTACTCATAGCTCTTGATGTGTGAATGCTCTATAAAATCTCTTCTTGGCGTTGGATTTTCAACCTATTAGAGCCATTAGATTATTCCATGAATTCCAAATAATAGCCAGATCCACATTCGAGACAAATCCCTCCCAATGCAGCTTCCAATTGCCTCTCTTAGCACCATTGAGGTGTACCACGGTAAGGATAGCCACACACTGTGTGCCGCTCACACAAACGAGCCGCTCAGTTCTCCCGCCAAACCCACCTTTTACATCACACCATGCCACTTTCGTTATGGAGGGACTTCACTACATCGTTTACATGTTACAAATACAAGTACCCTAAGCATGCACCAGCTTTTGACGAACATACTTTTTCATAAACATATTTATACTACAATAATTTAAAAATTTAATACATTATTTTGCTCTTTTCGTATATACATTACAAAACTCTAATTTTTTTGCCATTCATCAAGGAGTTCAAACAACACAGAATGTACGATCTTAAAGTGAAGATACAGTTACTTAAAAGTAACCAACTCCTAATCGATATAAGTGTTACAGTATGTTGGGGCTTTTCTGAAGTTAATAATGGCTCACCTTCTCTATGTATCTTTGGTTGGCTGCAGAATGTTGGCGCTTGTGAGTTTTTGTGTTATGAAGTATTTCTCTTTGTGAATGAGTGTGTTCAATGTTTTTCGATAGTCGTTTCAGGTTTGCCTTATTGTATGTCAGCTGTGTTTATTTTATTACTCCTTTTATTTTTTTTCTTACTAGTTCTCTTGTCAGTATTATGTTTATTTCACAATTATTTTATTGTTCTTCACTTGTAAGGATGTGTTCGTTTTCTACAATGGTATTTTCTGTGTGTTGGTTGTTTGCTTTGCTGTTCATACAATGTTTCAATCCTTTTTCCAAGAGCATTTTCCTATTTTGTGTATTTTGGTCTCTCTTAGATTAACTAAAGGTGGTTTGGATATGAGAATAAAGGTGATTCGCATATGGTACGAAAATTTTGTTCCATTCAGTTGTAGTCAGACGGTCCAAAAGTAAAAATTATCAATATACTGTAATATTACATGCAACTGAGGAGAATACGACTGCAAAAGTTGAACCTTAACCACGGTTTTGAAAGATTTAAACACATCTTCTTCAGCAGGACAAACCTACATACAATGCGATAACTCATAATGGAAACGCCATGGACCAGCATTTCGAGTCTAGCTGAAGCTACTCTCTGCAACGTGAGTAGCAATATCACAAGCAACATGGTGTATATCAAAACAGTACAAGTAGTACTTACAGACTTCAAATTAGCAAATCACTCAGTAAAAGCTGTCTCCACATGCCATCAGCAACAGTCCATATGTCTTTATGTAAAAATTAAAGCCCCTAGAATCAACGGCTTGTCATACTGGTAGAACCAACCACTTAAAGTAACAGACCATATTAGTAGCTACATGCCGACTGAGGAAGAGTGGAGATCGTGCATACCAGGAAAACAATTCCTGAGGTGCATGGCTGATAAACGTGTACATTTGGCGGTCTAAACAGCCAATAAGCGTAAGCACACTGAAATTACAAAGACAAGTACACCATCAAATCAACACGTATAGAATAAGATATTAAAAAAATACATAACATACATTAACATAGGACCCTTATAGGACTTCAATACATTAACATACAGATATATAGATGACTAAGCTAAGTACGTTATTACAAGTGTAATGACAGCAACAAAACTAATATCACCTACAGTACAGCAAAACTTGTAAGTAGGCTGTTTATGTGTTTGTATGTTGGCAGCGCAATGTAGTGGTTTACATTAATAACTCTGACAGCACTGTGTGCACTCTGTAAGAGACTCTGTGGCTGGTCGGACTAGCAGTTGGAAGTTAAGTCAGTGGTCATGGAAGTTGGAGGTGAATTACCAGCAGTGATGGAAGTTGGAGGTGAACAGCCAGCAGTGATGGATGTTAGGAGTGAGTAGTCAGCAGTAATAGAGGTTAGAGGTTAATAATTAGCAGTGTTGGAGGTTTGCAGTATAGCACGAGAGGACGGTCTGAATGTATATCCGTCATTGACATTTGTTACTGGTGATTATATAATTTTTTTGAACTCATTGTCCCTTGATTAAGGTAAAATTTAGTAAATACATTGTTTGCCCTGCAACAAAATCTTTTCTTTGCTAACCACATGCCTATTAGTAGTTAGAGCCTACAGTAGTTACAATCTTTTAACTAGCTGGCAGTATTGGTGCTTTTGGCATTACTGTAGTTTGGGTAATGAAGATTTTTGTGAGGTACACTTACCTTACTTATGAAATGCATAGGTTATTGATAGCATTTCCTCTAATACAGGGCCATTCTTTTGTATTAATTATTTGAAGTGAGGTTATCATTTTTGAGCAGTCAGATTGCGTTGCACTAGGATATTGTTGGTCAGTGTTGAGATGATAAAGAATAAGTAAAGAGGAAGGAGGTTCAGTACGTTAAGTTTCACTCAGCAGTCTCAGAATTAAGTAACATAGAAGTTTCACCTTCCCAGTTATTTCAGTCTAAGTAAAATTTTTTAGAAGTTTCAAACTGCTAGTGCATAAGCACATTATTAAACATAATGGCATAAAGAGCAAAAATTCGTAGATTTATAGGTCACTGAATAGTGGCAAACTTAAAAAAAGTGGGATGGCATCAGTATCCAAGTACAAATTAAACTGACAAACGAAATTAAATGCAAAAAAAGTTCTATAATAAAATTGTGTGGGAATGAATCACTCGCCAAGGCTACCGCCAGTCGTTTTTTCTTTTTTTTTTATATGGCTTAGAAACCTTCGAAAAATTGTCTGCAGGCAAGCTGCAGCTGGTCACTTGGTAAATTCCCATCATTGCCCTCAAGGTCTTTATAGATCTCTAATTCTTCCCAAAGGTCCATCTTGCTCCCATTGTGTTGGGATGGGTTGTTTGGGGGAAGAGACCAAACAGCAAGGTCATTAGTCGCATCGGATTAGGGAAGGATGGGGATGGAAGTTGGCCGTGCGCCTAAAGGAACCATCCTGGCATTTGTCTGGAGCGATTTGTGAAAATCACGGAAAACGTAAATCATGATGGCTCGACGCAGGATTGAACCGTCGTCCTCCTGAAAGCGAGTCCAGTGTGCTAACTACCGCGCCACCTCACTCGGTGGCTCCCATTGATTTCTCTATGAAGAATAACTGTGTCTTCCAAAATTTTTTGGAGTGTGTTTGGCAATGAGTAGATGTTCAGCAGATGTAGAGTTATGTATGTTAGCTCCTTTCTTTCCTAACAAATGTTCGACGGTAAAATGTATATTCAAACTTACGGTTTGGCTAGGCAGACTCCACTTGCTAGTATTGTATTCTGTAGTAAGCATTTATGCCTTTTTGTAAGCATCCAGTCGTAATCTGAAAATGCTAGGAGATATAATCAGTGTTTCCCATTGCTGAAAGATGAAAGAATTACGTTGCTGGCCAATATGTTTTGATTTCCTGCCGTCATTATTCAGTGACGCTCAGCCGTTAAAACTTAATATAATTCATATTCTAAAATAATGTTGGAATTAAGATAATCAGACTCCGATACTGAAGAAAGTAGGTCCTTTTGGCTGTCGAGGGAATAATTAACGGTAGAGCACAAAACAAAGTTAGTAAGTTACAGTACGCTCGTTCGCCCACTGCTTGAATATTGCTCAGCAGTGTGGGATCTGTACCAGATAGGGTTGATAGAAGAGATAGAGAAGATCCAACGGAGAGCAGCGCGCTTCGTTACAGGATCATTTAGTAATCGCGAAAGCGTTACGGAGATGATAGATAAACTCCAGTGGAAGACTCTGCAGGAGAGACGCTCAGTAGCTCGGTACGGGATTTTGTTGAAGTTTCGAGAACATACCTTCACCGAGGAGTCAAGCAGTATATTGCTCCCTCCTACGTATATCTCGCGAAGAGACCATGAGGATAAAATCAGAGAGATTAGAGCCCACACAGAGGCATACCGACAATCCTTCTTTCCACGAACAATACGAGAATGGAATAGAAGGGAGAACCGATAGAGGTACTCAAGGTACCCTCCGCCACACACCGTCAGGTGGCTTGCGGAGTATGGATGTAGATGTAGATGTAGATGTAGAATAGTTTTGTTAATGAACAGTCCGTCTCCAACCATTCGAAAACCGGCCTCTGTAAACAGAAACAAGATATTTAATAGAGGAAACATGATTTGAAGTCAGGTGTATCAGGTATATTCTACTCGGATACTGATGGTATCCACTTTTCTTATGTTTGCCACTATTCAGTGACCTATAAATTTTTGCTCTTTGTCATTATGTTTAATAGCGTTCTTATGCACAGGCAGTTTTACTTTCCATACGGTGATGTATTGGAGATGATATAAATTTCATTATGCTCGTAACAACGAACTTATGCTTAGACATCACTATTTCCGTACGATAATGTATTTACAGTCCTATAAGGGTCTTAACTTACGCCGATATATGTTATGTACTAGTCTTTTTGAACACCTTATTCTATATTCGTTGATATACATGGTGTATTTCTGTTAGTAATTTCAATGTGCTTACGCTTATTGGCTGTTTATACCGTCAAGCGTACACGTTTATCGGCGCATGCACCTCAGAAACTATTTTCCTGGTATTCACGCTCTCCACTTGGCTTCACTTGGGATGTAGCGACTAACATGGTCCGTTATTTTAAGTGATTAGGTTTACAGGTGTGACAAGCCGTTGATTCTACGGTCTTTAATTTTTACATATGGACATACACGGACATTTCCTGATAAATGTCATGTGGAGACAGCTTTTACTCAGTGAATTGCTAATTTGAAGTTTGTGAGTACAACTTATCCTGTATTGATATACATCACATTGTTTGTGATATTTCTATACTTTTTGTAGAGAGTAGCTTCTGCTAGACACTAATATTGGTCCATGGCATTTTCATTATAAGTTATCGCACTGTAGGTGCACAGGTTTGTTCTTCTGAAGAAGATGCTTTTAAATCCGTCGTAGCTGTGGTCATGGTCGGTTGAAGACCACCTTTTTTGCTACTGTTTCGCTGTCCTTTATTTCTGCTGTGTTGTAACCGTTGCTGTACTGCAGCCATGCTCAAAATATTCATATGGTTTATATTTTCTTTTGTTTTAATGGTCCCATCGTACATAACAAATTGTTTTGCAACAGTTCTTTTTCTGTGATCAGACGGTATAGTCCATTGTGTGCATTACAAAATGTTGCATTACGCACTGAATATAGCATACTGCACTAGGAATGTTTATCACTCTTTGACCTACATTATCATTTACACTTGTTTCTAGTGTACAACATTCAGTATTCTCTAGTTGTCAGTGTGACAAAGAATTATGTTGAGGTTTAGAACAAAGTCTATGTTTACACTTATTTACACACACACACACACACACACACACACACACACATATATATATATATATATATATATATATATATATATATATATATATATATATATACATAAAATTAATGAAGAAAAATAAAGTTATCATTGCCTTAGTATCACATATCAACTGGTATAAAAATTTTGACCATAGAAATGTGCAGAGGGTAAGGATTAAATCCTATTTACTTACTAACTACAAAACCAATACTCATCAGACTACAATGCAAAGACAGATGTATAGAAATCTTATACAGTGAATGAAATGTGATCTATTTTCTTGTCTTGATCACACAGATACTTTACTCCAAGAAACGGTTCCCACATTCCTACCTAAAGTAGCTCGTTTATTACATAAAAAACAACATAAATACTTAAATACATAGAAAATCAAAAACTGGTAACGAAAGTTAAAATTATATCCACGATCTTACTGCAATTGCATATAGCTATGTTTCTGATTATATAAGTCTTTTATTTTGTTAAAGTTTAATCTTTCGTTTCACCCAATCGCTCGTCCCCCAAAGGGTGGAGTAATTTGCATGGCAGAATATCTAGTGGGGCTCTACATCCATACGATACTGATAAGCTTTATTTATTCCTGGTTTGTCATTAAAAAACTGGTACATACTTGAACAATAATTTGGCTAGTTCAGCATGCTGTTCTTCATTCAGACATTCAGATTCCATAGTTATTCTGTAAATAGTAAACGAGTCACTATACATATCACCAGAGTAGTATGATATACGAACATGGGCGGACAAAGACAGGTAGTGAGTTGAAACCATTAAGTCTTTTCGTTTTTATTTTCACCCTTAGCAAAACTTTCCATAGGGAGCCTTAGTTTTCAGTAAATCTAAGGCAATATTTTCGTGTCATTTGTCAGATAGCACTTCCCATTAGGGAAGAATATTTTTGCCTTTCCCCCGCCCTCCCCCCTCGCAAAAAGTCCATCCCCAAAATACAGATCACAGACAAAACTTTTAACAAGACACTTGCAAGATATGGCACTGCTTCTAAAATCTACCTTAATTTGTGCCAGTGTCTTTCAGAAATTGCACAATTATGTACCAGTAGGTTGGGTACTTTAGACGTCTCTAGTATCCTCTTAAGATATTACATATTACTACATTAACCACTGCATCAGTTTTGATTACTAGTTTAGTAGGAACACTACACTAGTAGGAATTCCGTCAAGCTCTAATAGCTCCTGAACAATCTCTTCATCCCGTTCTTTACACAACTGAAAGTCACAGCAGAGGTTATCCCTCACGACAGTGCCGTCACTGTAATGTAACCTGTGTATTCTTTGGTTTGAGATACTGCTACATTACCATCCTGCAACCAGCACTAGGTGTGTGATGTGGTCGCAATTAGTTTATCTTGACTGTTTGAAGTGGACAGATATTTTAGCATCATCTAGATGATATGTACCACATGATTCTGTTGTTCTTGTTGGCATTTTGAAGATGGTACATGGTTTAATGTTTTGTATATGGCCTGGTCAGACTTATTTATGTTAGGTGGTGGAGGCTTGCTGCTGTGAAGGTTCCACTAATTCCTGAATTGAATTTAATGTGGACTATTTTGGGTCATATTATACCTCGAAATATTATTTCTTTGCCACCTACAAATATGTACCGAATTCTCTATATTTTGTTGTCTCCGGTGACTCACAGATCTGCCCTGAGGCACTGTACCATTTTCATGGCACCATTTTGTCTATGAATGTTGGCATGTCCACTGGAATGAGCAGATCTCATGCCACCGTTGCCAGCATTACTCTTAGAATCTTCCTGTATCAGGTCTTCAGAATTTACTATTGATAAGAAATTTGCTAGATTGGTTTCTGGGACATGAATTAACTATTCACTAATACTGAACGGTAATTTTGCTTAGAACATTCTCAGGACTATCCTATGTGCAACTGGTTCATTTCAGTATCGCGTTTTGTTTATGTCTTCTTGAAATACTTTCTCAAGCTACCTCGCTTGCTGTTGTATTGTTCAAGATAAAAAAATACATTTCGTAGTCGTTCCAGGACGCAAAGTGACCAATGTTTTCCCAAGAATGCATGTTCAGATTGTTCTTAGGTCGTACATTATTAAACAGTTTCTGTCTCTGCTGTGGTAAATTGAATTTTTTGGTGACCTGTCCAGGTTCTTGGCAAGTCTCCTTTAAATGCCTTAATAAATGAGATGGAATGTGTGGTTTTCCTCTCTGGAAAGTAAACCTGAAATTGGGTCCAGGTTTTCTTCCATTAACTTTCAAGAGAATATATATGCCGCCCCCAAAGTGTTTCCCAGTGTTTCCCATCGCTAAAAGAAGAAGAAATGATTACGTTACTAACCTATATGTTTTGGTTGTACAACGCCACTATTCAGTAGCTCTCAACCATGAAAATTTAATATAATTCTTACTGTAAAGCAATGTAGGAATTAAGATAATCAGATTCCGATACTGACGAAGGTAGGTCCTTTCTCTGTCAAGGGCATCATTAACGAAAGAGCACAAACAAAGCTCGAATCCTTTCGTCAATCAATAATCCGGCTCAAACCCTACGAAAACTGGCCTCTGTAAACACAAATAAAACATTTAATACAGGAAACATGATTTGAAATCAGGTATATCATCTGATCTTAATAAATAAAACGCCGTTAAGTAAGAGACAATACGAATAACTTACCTGTTGCCTCTGCAACGATCGGACAGAGGAAGATGAGTGAGTAAAGAAGTGAGAAATGAAAAATAATTTTGCTAAAACAAGATAACGCGTATAAATGTAGTCTCTTAGGCCTCTAAGCTAAAACTATACATTAGTATTCGAAGTTTTTACACTTATGCATTCTTGATGTAAAAAAAAAAGTATAAAATAAAAAAGAACCTATGGATTGTGTTAGCTTGTGATCTTAAAAAGAATTGCTATACCCTCAAATCCTAAATTATCACTTCAGGTATCAGAACGCGTCGTATCACAAGTCTAGTTGTGCCACAAATTCTTTTCTCCACAGTTCTGTTCAGTATCTCCTCATTAGTTACATGATCTACCATTCTATTATTTAGCATTCTGCTGTAACATCCCATGTCCAAAGCTTCTTTCTATTCTCGTCTGAACTGTTTATCATTAACATTTCACTCCCGCACAAGTGTACTCCCCTGACAAATACCTACAGAAAAGATATATTACATATATATTCAATATCAACGAATTTCTCTTCTTCAGATACTCTTTTTCCTTGCCAGCGCAAGTCTACATTTTATATCCTCTATGCTTCAGCATTAATGAGTTATTTTCCAGCCCAAATGGCGAAACTCATCTACTACTTTCATTGTCTCGTTTCCTAATCTAACTTCCCAGCATCGACTCACTTAACTTGTCAACATTTCATTAGACTTATTTTGCTTTTGTTGATGTTCATCTTACACCCTCCTTTTAAGATGATGTCCATTCCGTTCAACTACTTTTCCAAGTCCTTTGCCGTTTCTGACTAAATTACAATGTCATCGACAAATGTCAAGGTTTTTGGCACTTCTGAACTTCAATTCCTTTTACAAATTTTTGTTTTGTTTACTTCACTGCTTAGTCAATGAATAATATGAATAACATAGTTATAGGCTACAACTCTGCCTCAATTCTTTCTTAATCACTGCTTCCATTTCATGCCTGTCGAGTCTTATAACTTCTGTCTGATTTCGCTTGTGAATTAATAGTGAAAAACAGTACATTTTAATTTTAACTCAATATAGATCACCACTGGGAGCATTTTTTACTCTTAATGAGGCATATGAATTCCTACTATGTTGTCTGTCAGACAGTGATTTCAATGCACATTTCCTAAAGACACTGGTAGGAAAAATGATTTGGAAACATTTTTGGATTATACAATTTGATCTCAATAACTAATTTTCGAACACAGGAGGATAAAGACTTTAGGGCTCTAAATGACACCTTTATTTTGATGAAGCTCAAAGCAAGAAAATGGCTGTATAGCTAGTAAGAAAATCTCTCTCTGAACATGATGTGCAGTTATTTATGCTAAATAATGTACCTACTTTCGGTATAGATACTCTTCAGTGGAAACACATTAGAATAAACAATGACCCCAAGTCAAATATTTTTAAGAACAGCTCACAAGAGAACTGGAATAACGTTTATAATGAACGGAATTTTGATATAAATTTTAATCTGTACAATAATAAATTCAAATCACTATTTAAAAATAAGTTATGTTTAAGTTTATCAGAAATTACATTAAACAGCCATGTTTAAAAATCATGCATCACTGAAGGGATAAAAGTATATTGTGAAAGGGAAGAATGAGATAGCAGAAAATATAATCTGTTGGCATGAACAGTAAAGACCTTGCAGTAGTTGTACACTAGAAAAACTAATCAAAATTAACCCTAAAAATAATTAAATAATCAAAAAACGTGCACATTACATCATAAATCAGAAAATCCGACAATAGACGTAAGTCTAAAGGGCATGTAGTAAAACGAGAGACAGGATAACAGGGCATATAACGTGATAATACTATTGATGTAGATAGAAGGGCTACAAATGATTCGTCACAGGTAGCAGACACATAAAATAATCCTTTCGTAAATGCAGTAGAAAGCATAGGGACAAACAGTTCAAGTGGAATATCAAAGGAGTATTTTGAAAAGGAGGTAACATACAATCAAATCCAATGAAATTCTTAGCAACTATCCTTCTAAAATTAAGACTTACGTATTCTCCTAAAATAAAACCTCAACTAGATTTGTTGTTGTTTCCAACAGAGCACTGAAGACTTGTTCACACATAACAAATACTGTCTTTTTTGAAACATATAATGCAGACTTGCTCAGATAAGAATGCCATCTATACATTCACTCACCAAATTTTAGAAACACTATAAAGGAAATAGCACTAGCTAGTATTTTCTGTGATCTATCTCAGGCATTTGTCTGCGTCACTTACAACATTCCAAAGACAAAAGGAGGTTTCAATACATCAACGAATACTTGAATTCTTCACGAATCACTGAGAATTAAGTGACAAATGGTACATTTTACTGTGCTATAATTATATATTAAAGGTTCCTTCTCGTTCCATTCGCTGGTGGAGCGCTGGAAGAACGACTGTTTAGAAGCCTCTGTGAGAGTTTTTGTATAATTTTATCTGCGCTGTATCTGCGGGACAGACACTTAGTAGGTTGACAGATTTTGTTCTGAATGACGCTTCTCGGAGTTTTCTAATCTGGTTCTAGTGTGATCTGTTGCTTTTTTCTTTATGTGTCTGACAGTTAAGGTCTTCCAACATATGTTACAGTCTCGCCAAACAACCATGCATTTAAGTAAGTATCGTGAGAGCGTGTTGCACCAATCAGTTCTGTAATCAGAATGTTCTTTCCCAGTAACTGACTAATGAATCGTGGCATACAGTTTTCTTTGTCTACAGCTCAGTCATACCACTGCATATCAATAAGCACTGCTATTTCCACATATCAGCACAACGAGGCTGACAATATCTGTAAGGTTCAGAACTTAGGAATTCTGTACATTAAGAAATTGTGATACAACCGAAGACTACATTGTACCACTGTGGTTGTTGGGTTATAGCTTCACTTGTTAGAATATGCTGTACTATTCCTATCTTTAACATGACATTATCTTTGCCTGTTTCCTTATACTGCTTGACCTATTGTCGAATGTTAGATTGTTATTGACCTTCGATGTGAGTAAGCCATGTGGTGACAACTGTTGTTTACAGTAATTATATCGCTGACAATTTAGTTGAGTATGTTGGCCTGCAACAGCAAATTGTAGTCGTTAATGTAATGGTGTAACACTCTTGCAGTGTACATCATATATGTAACCTAACACTAACTTATCAAATAGAACAATCTCTAACGTGTCGTATTTCCTCGTTTAAGCTGAGCTTGAAAATAGTCTGTGACCGAAACTAGTAGCATTGTGCAAAAAAAGACTGCCAAAGGAATTCACCATGTATTTCAAAGAAGTGGACTCCCTGCAACCAGCAGCCGGGGAACTACCGTCCCATATGTAGACTGCAGTTGACCCCACTACACAAATGGAGGCATTTCGAGTATTGCTCTAACTGAGAAGCTTGGACTGCTGATAAATGGCACTGCATTTTCAGCGATGAATCATGTTTCTCCACTGCCCTGGATAGCCATGATCACCAAATATGGCGGCGACCTGGTGAGAAGTTCCACTCTTCCAATGTTTTGGACAGGCACGTATAGTGGATTTCTTATACTGTGATGGTGAGTCTAACTCCTCCAGTATTACTGCATTTGCCTGCGATGCTACTTCTGGTGTCATGTTGTGCAGAGCCATTGGGTTTGACTTCAGGTCGCAGATGGTGGCGACCGAAGGAACTCTCACGACAGAACGGTACGTCACGAACATCCATCGACCTCAGGCGGAAGTATCGCTGTGCCGTTTTCCAGCAGTAGAATCTCGGTCTAACAATTGGAACATTTCTATACGAAGTTTCTGTGCGATGTTGAGGCAGTCCCTGGCAAGCAACATACGCAGACCTGTTCTCGACAGTACGAGTGTGGCATCATCTAGGATGACCGTCTCGGTGCTAGTGTCCAGGATATAAAAGATTAAATACAACGGTTGTGCGCTAGCTTGCCTTAGGAGAGAATACGTCGATTTTATGACACGCTTCCCAACCGAATCAGAGCAAGCATCCAGACCAGAGAGTGTACAACATCATACTGATAAGTGGGTTCATACTGCCAAGTTCTTTGTAAATTCGACGCGACTCTATAATCACTCAGATAACGTCACATACGTTTTCCGTCTCTGGATATTTAACTGTTTTTGTCAGATAGTGTAGATTTGTACGGTAGATCGCTTTGACCTTTTTGCAATTGTGATATTATTGTCTTGGAAACGCATTAGACCATTATGTTTACGTTATCGTGTTTAAAAATAATTTTATGAAACACGTCTTCTCTGTGACTGTAGAATACATGGCCTACACAGCTGATGAATGTCTCTCCGGTTTTCAGACGAATGTCAGCTTAAAATACCTATTTCTTCTCTGTCACTATGAAGCTACTATTAATTTCTAACAATATTTTCCAGTCCCTACTATTAATCTCACCATTATTGTTCCCAAGATAAGTATCACTACAGCTATTATCGATATTCTTATTAAACTTACTTCCCTAATAATTCACTTATTAACATCGCCATTTCTCTTAGAAGTAAACACGTAAACTTATTTCGCAAACGGATCAACTTGGAAACTAGTCAACAGACATTGTGTACCGGATTTCTTGGGTACTGACTGGTTTGCCAGTGTCCCCGGTGTCGCAATGGATACTATGATTCACAGCAGCCTCAGTGGCACATATTCCTGGAAAACAGCCGTACCAATACGATGAACAGCTAGGACGTTGCTTCAGGGGTTACCGACGTAACATTCATTCTCGCCAACTGCACGGAGGCTTAAATGGCAGTGAAGGTAGCCTATTGTTAAGTGACTGAATCTCTTCCTGGCCTTTCTGGATACAAAGTCACAAGCAAAAATATCGTTTTTCTGCCTTTCATTTCGTATGGATACTAGCAGAATACACGGCGTTGTTCAAATTCTCTTAGTCCATCTTCTCCTTGCTCCATCTCTGTCAATCTCCTCCTTCCCCATCACCTTCTCCCCACGCTCTCTGTCTACTACAGCCCCTCTGTGTTCATCTCCTCCTATATCTCTTTTTGTTCATCTACTACTCTCCCCTCTATGACTGTCCCCTCCCTTCCCTCTCTCCGTCCATCTTATCCCTCTGTCCATTTCCTCCTGCTCCCTCTAAATCCATCTCGTCCTACCCTTCTACCCTTACCCCTCCCAAGTCAATCTTCTACTCCCACCTCTTTCTGTCCATCTCCACTTTCTCTGTACAGTTCCTCCATCAATGTCCAACACCTCCTCATCCCTTTTTCTGTCCATTTCCTTTTTCCCCTCTGTTGTCCATCTCCTCCTCTTTTATGCCTGTGTCCATCTCCTCCTTCCTTCTCTGTCTATCTCTTTCTCCCACATCCAAATTCTCTCTCAATGTTATCACCTGTACCTAAATATGATGTGGCTAGTTCTTACCCCCACAGCGCTTCTTTCCAAATAGTAATATGTGTGAAAAGATTGATTAAAATCTATCCAGGGACTCAGGAGAAGCTTTCTACCCCAAGTTTTACCCTTATACACATATGTCACCTAATTCTACACGTATTTAACATATTTCACACTTATTTCTACACATATTTTAATCGTATCTCTAGCGAATTTTGCACTGCAGTTTCGTTTCCGCGGAACTCAGTATTCATAACGTCATATCTTCTGAGCTTTGTGTTGCACGATGATGTGTTTTTGCTGGAACGATAAGTCTTACACATAAATGTTGCCTGCAAAGTGTGTTGTGAATATAGCTAGTAAAAGAGAAGTAATCAAGTAAAAGTTAATGGCTGATTGGTCTCGCCCGATGCTATACTTTTAGAGCACGAATGATGAAAGTGTAGTGAGCGATAAACTTTTTTCCTTGTATCGTTATATGGGGCGTGTGTGCAAGAGAAAGGTATGAAATTATGTGTAAATTTTGTTGCAAGTCACCAAGTGCGCACACTCTCAGATACTGCATGAATAAAGTCTGACTATTTCCGGATCGTGTGCTACGCTTCTTTTTCACCCCCAACACCACCCGTTTGAGAGATTGGTATCTCCAGACAGTAAGCGATCTGTGTACTGGGTTTGGTTGAAATCGATCCAGTTGTTTAGGAGGAGATGTGGAACATACACATACATATGTTCTAGCAGTTTTATGATGTGTGGTTACTGCATATGATTACTTTATGCACTGACGATGACAATCGAGACTCGAAACGGAAAGTTCTAACGTTTGTAACAACGGCAAAACGGCGACAGCTTTGACTTCCTGTTTGTAGACGACCAGGTAACAATGCCACTATAGTAAATCCTGTTTGAACTGAATAAAGTAATGGAATAACACAATCCGGAAACTTCAATGCAGGAAACAGAATCCATTGTAGTTTGCAGCCCATCTCGTGTACACTGCAATTTGGTTACCAATGGCAAATCCATTAAACAAGAAAGAAAATCTACTTTACTTCCTTTCATACCCACTTTTTGAAGATCTTGGTACAGGCAAAAACATTGAAAAATTTGACAGAATGTGTGGTACAATAAGTAGAACGCTAAGAAACGAAATAAGAAGGAAACACTGTTGAAGTTGTATAAGAGTGTGCCGGCACTAGCAGATTTACGCGGGGCCGAAGTTGGGGTCCTCACTAGCAAGGACTAGTAGCGTCCAAGTCAGTGAAGTTCCATTTAATAGATACTAAGTTGAGGTGAAGAAAAAAAGCAGATACTTAGTTGAAGAGAAGAGAGAGAGAGAGAGAGAGAGAGAGAGAGAGAGAGAGATGATGCCATACTGCTGGTACTCATAACCGACACCTTAAATGGCAAAATAGTTCATCAAAATTTGAAATATTAAACAGAATGGATGAGCGATGATCCTTTGCCAAAATCGATCTACAGGGAAACTGCATGTCTAGAGGATTTCGCTGAAATGGCGGACCATAGAAAAGATGGAAGATCATTTTCGAAGTCACAAACATGATGATAATGAAGCTGTAGGGTAGGGTCTTACAGTACCGGCCATCGGTAGTTCGCGTGTCTAGTAGTAGGTGGCAGCACATACAAGGGGTGAGCTGAAAACGCAGTGATCCAACTTATGATACGTCGGGCTTTCCGTCCAGCGTTCAGTTCTTTGTTAATTGTTAGCCTTTAAAGTTGGCTGTGTGAGAAGAGCGCTCAAGGAGTTAGTTTCAACATTGCGGTGCATGTTTATGAGGTAACTGTATTTATTTTTACATTTATTTTTACATTTATTTTAACTTTATTGCTTAAGGATATTGTAGCTATAAAACTTTAAAGACATCGTGTATTAAACAATACGCAACCGGCATCGTTTTTATTGCGTGATTGTAGTACAGTTCCGGCCAGTCAGAACATTTGGGGAAGAACAATAATATCTCTTTCTCTCCACACTTCAGAGTTAAATGGCTGAGAATAAGGGCACGATGAAAGGAAAATGGATTGAAGAGAATATGAGGATGGCAATAAACGCGGTAATATAGGGGTAAATGTCAGCCAGGCAGGCAGCTGAGACTTTTCATGTCCCGAGGAGCACTTTACATGATCGAATATAAGGCAATGAGCAGAGAAAAGGAAGTAAGAAAGAGACTTGAAGTCAGCTCAAGTGCGCAGTGGAGGAACGTCAGATGCATCTAACAGAGGCAAACACGTTAATAGTTCAAATACTGTTGCAGCAAATTGGAAGCGTCAAAATGAGCTGAAATTTAGTGGCGACACTCTAACTACGGACGAGGACACGATATATGTAATATGCTGTGAATTGATCGAAGGAAAAATGGGTCCAATGCACTAAAGTAAAGAATGAGCACATGTTAGTTGCGTGGACAAAAAGGTACATTGTGTTCTTTTCTGATCATTGCAATAAGCAAACTGTGGTTTCTTAATTAGTGAATTTTTTCATATCATAATGTGTTTAATGGTTTTCTTCACTTGTGTGATGCTACTTATCAATAAAGCCTGAAAATCTTCCTATACAGCCGGCCGAAGTGGCCGTGCGGTTAAAGGCGCTGCAGTCTGGAACCGCAAGACCAATACGGTCGCAGGTTCGAATCCTGCCTCGGGCATTGATGTTCGTGATGTCCTTAGGTTAGTTAGGTTTAACTAGTTCTAAGTTCTAGGGGACTAATGACCTCAGCAGTTGAGTCCCATAGTGCTCAGAGCCATTTGAACCATTTTCTTCCTATACAGACACTGGCCGATACTCGAAGACAATTTTTGTACTGACTGAAAAGCCATCTATTTGTATCCAGAATGAGATTTTCACTCTGCAGCGGAGTGTGCGCTGATATGAAACTTCCTGGCAGATTAAAACTGTGTGCCCGACCGAGACTCGAACTCGGGACCTTTGCCTTTCGCGGGCAAGTGCTCTACCATCTGAGCTACCGAAGTTTAATCTATTTGTACTTCTACGTCTAAGGCGCTGCAGTAATGGACTGTGCGGCTGGTCTCGGCGGAGGTTCGAGTCCTCCCTCGGGCATGGGTGTGTTTGTGTTTGTCCTTACGATAATTTAGGTTACGTAGTGTGTAAGCTTAGGGACTGATGACCTTAGCAGTTAAGTCCCATAAGATTTCACACACATTTGAACAATTTTTCTGTACTTCTACTAGACCTGTCACTTTTGTAAAATTTCAGGGAAATCGATCATGTTCATCGATAAGGCATTAGTTTAGATACCAGATTGATGTATTAAATACCTAAATTTTTAAATATTTCACATTTTACAATTATAAAGTTTCAGGTGGCCGGTAATGTAGGACTCTCCCCTCTATGAATAAAGCACAGCTGGGCAGTGAATCACTGCCCAACGGCTCTGTGTTTCTTTGATATTCTTCTGCCGTGCCGAAAGGTCCCAATCGTTTGCTCGCGTAAGACTCTGCGTTATTTTTGTCATACTGAGTGCAGTGTCAAGTGTCTTATGCACTCAAAATATAGTATCTTTCTCGCGTCTCTTTTCCTAATCTCCAGATCCACTTGTCTTGCCCTTAAAATAGCCAGAGCAGCGCGTCGGTCGCAGTATCAAAGAAAATGACTTGACATCAGCTGACACACATCGTTTCACTGTGGATAGTGAAACTAGCTACGTCATTTCATGCACTGTAAGCTAAATGAGAGACAACAGTTTGCATTAAAAGTAAGTCTGTCTGCGACATCTATAATTTTGTGCAGAATCTTTGTATCATCTCTCTCCGCCAAGTACGATGATCCACGGAAGGAGGTAGATAGCCTACGACCTGCTTCTCCGATAAATAGTTCAATGTTGCTCATCATTTTGGAATCTATGCCAGACGAGTTTAATAGAGAAAGCAAAGAAGATACAAAGAACAACTGTGTTTGTTACAGAGTCATTTAGTAAGTGCCAATAGAGACCCATACAAATTGGGTTTCGGACGCGGCAAAAGAATCGTTGTGCATCACGGTTGCTATTAAAATTCCGAGAACGCAATTTCCTAAGCAATATATTATTTCCTCCCACGCGTATCTCAGGAAAAGAGCATGAAGATAAACAGAGGGATCCGAGGTGATACAGAAGCTTATCGGCAATCAAACTTCCCGTGGACCATTGGCTACTGGAACAGGAAAGGTGGGAAGTGCACAAAGTAACCTCCACCACACACCAAAAGGTGGCTTCAAGAGTATAAATGTAGATGTAGAATTACCCTAAAGAAATTTTCTATCTATTCAGCTAAACGCCTTCACATACACTGACTGAAAAAAAGACTGCAGCACGCAGAAATCATGGTTGGATGGCAATGTAAGTGTGTACACGCAGACACCTTCGTCAGTTATGTACAATATCAGAGAAGCAATTACCTGCGACGCGTACAATGGCTATCAAAGTGCATTAGCGTTGTTCGTGTTCCGTATTGTTGACAGGTTTGGAAGGGTATATACGGAGGCGGAAACAGCGTTGGATATTCAGCGATCACTGAAAGGACATGAAGGTACCGTATACCCGTATGAGACTGTCTTATCGGCCCCTAAAAGAGTTTGAATGGGGCTTCACTGTGGATCTCCATTTGGCGGGCTGGTCGAATGGCGCAACATCCAGATTCGCAGGCATTCAGAAGCGACAGGGGCCCGATGTTGGTGTGCTTGGGAATGTGAGGGCAAGCACACTAAAGGTTCTGGTCGACGAGGTGTGACCACCGCAAGGAAGGATCACCGTTATTGTGCACCAAGCATATCGTAACACCCTTCACGTAATCATCTGCTTTTCCGAGAATAAGTAAAGGGCTGTCCGTTTTGCGTAAACCCGCGCGGTTAGTCGGACATTAGCAACAGCCGGACTAGAGAATTATCGTCCCACGGGTAGCTACAGCTACCAACAAAGCACAAACGGCTCCATTTGCAGTGGTGCTGTGACAGGGAAGTATGGAATGCTGATATATGGCGCAGCACCGTGTTCAGCGATGAATTGCGGTTCCACACCATCCCAGATGACCATAATCGCCCAGGACGGCGGCGACTAAGAGATATGATTCATTCTTCCAATGTTTCGGAGAATAACATCGGCGTCATTGTACGCGGAGCCATCAGGAATGGTTTCAAGTTGTGGCTGGTTGTGATTAAGGAACTCTGACGGGAAAACGGTACATCATGGATATCCTGCATCATCATTTGTTACCTCTTATGCGGCGGTATAGTCGTATCGTTGTGCCATTTTTCAGTAGTAAAATATTTGTCTACGCATGACACGTGCCTCTATGAACTGTCTGTCTCTTGATACCCCTGTGGTCAGCAATGTACGAAGATCTGTCCCCAATAGAACATGTGTGGGACCAGCTCTACATCTACATGGTCACTCTGCAATTCACACTTAAGTGCGTGGCAGAGGGGTCATCGAACCATTTTCATATTACTCCTCTACCATTTCACTCTCGAATGCCGCGTGGCAAAAAGGAACACCTAAATCTTTCCGTTCGTGCTCTGATTTCTCTTATTTTATTATGATGATCATTTCTCTCCACGTAGGTGGGTGTCAAAAAAATATTTTCGCATTCGGAAGAGAAAGTTAGTGATTGAAATTTCGTAAATAGATCTCGCCGCAAAGAAAACCGCCTTTGTTTCAGTGACTGCCACCCCAACTCGCGCATCATATCAGTGACACACTCACCCTTCTTGCGCAATAACACGAAACGAGCTGCCCTTCTTTGCACTTTTTCGATGTCCTCCGTCAATCCTACCTGGTAAGGATCCCACACCGCGCAGCAATATTCCAGCAGAGAACGGACAAGTGTAATGTGGGCTGTCTCTTTAGTGGGTTTATCGCATCTTCTAAGTGTTCTGCCAACAAAGCGCAGTCTTTGTTTCGCCTTCCCCACAATATTATCTATGTGGTCTTCCCAGTTTAAGTTGCTCGTAATTGTAATTCCTAGGTATTTAGCCAAGTTGACAGCCCTTAAATTTGTGCGATTTATCGTATACCCAAAATTTATCGGATTCCACCCATGTGGATGACCTCGCACTTTTCTTTGTTTAGTGCTAATGCCACTTTTCGCAGAATACAAAAATTCTCCCTAGATGATTATGTAATTGGAATTGATCGTCTGATGACTTTACTAGACGGTAAATTATAGCGTCATCTGCAAACAATCTATCACCTAGATCATTTATATAAATCAGGAACAGCAGAGGACCTATGACACTACCTTGCGGAACGCCAGATATCACTTCTGTTCTACTCGATGATTTGCCGTCTATCACTACGAACTATGACCTCTCTGAGAGGAAATCACGAATCCAGTCACACAACTGAGACGATACTCCATATGCACGCAATTTGATTAACATCGCTTGTGAGGAACGGTATCAAAAGCCTTCTGGAAATCTAGGAATATGTAATCGATCTGAGATCCCTTGCCGACAGCTCTCATTACTTCATAAGAAGCGTTGCACAAGAGCGATATTTTCAATGCTTGTTGGTTATGTATCAGTAAGTCATTTTCTTCAACGTGATTCATAATGTTCGAGTATGGTATATGCTCCAAAATCCTACTGCAAATTGAGGTCAGTGATATGGGTCTGTAATTCAGTGGTTTACTCCTATTTCCTTTGTTGAATATTAGTGTGACCTGTGCTACTTTCCAGTCTTTAGGAACAGACCTTTCGTCAAGTGAGAGGTTGTATATGATTGTCAAGAAACGCGCTATTCTGTCTGCATACTCCGAAAGAAACCTGATTGGTATACCATCTGGACCGGGAGACTTGCCTTTCTTAAGTAATTTGAGTTGTTTCGCAACACCTAAGATATCTACATTTGTCACTCATGCAAACAGCTGTTCTGGTTTCGAATTCTGGAATATTTACTTCGACTTCTTTCATGAAGGCATTGCGGAAAACTGTATTTAGTAACTCCGCTATAGTGGCACCATCATCGGTAACATTTCCATCGCTTTCGCGCAGTGACTTTATTGACTGTTTTTTGCCACTGGTGAACTTTACGTACGACCATAATCTCTTTGGGTTTTCTACCATATTTTGAGACAATATTTAATTGCGGAAATTATTAAAAGCATCTCGCAGTGACGTCCGCACTAATTTTCGAGCTTCCGTCAAACTTAGCCAGTCTCGGGGATTTTGCGTTCTTCTGAATTTGGCCTGCTTTTTTCGTTGCTTCTGCAACAGTGTTCTGACTTGTTTTGTGTACCATAATGGATCAGTCCCGTCTCTTATTATCTTATGCAGTATGAACCTATGTATTGCTGTCGATACTGTATCTTTGAATTTGAGCCATATCTGGTCAACACTTACATAATTGGCTTGGAAGGAATGGAGACTCTCTCTTAGGAAGGCATCAAGCGAATTTTTACCTGCTGTTATAAATAGATATATTTTGCGTTTATTTTTAGTGGTTTTGGTTGATATGCTTTTGAGCCTCGCTACAATGACCTTTTGTTCACTAATCCATGTGTCCGTCATGACGCTCCCTATTAGATCAGGATTATTTGTGGCTAAGAGGTCAAGTGTGTTTTCGCAACCATTTACAATTCATGTGGGCTCATGAACTAATTGTTCAAAGTAATTCTCAGAGAAAGCATTTAGTACAATTTCGGAAGATATTTTCTGTGTACCACCGGCTTTGAGCATGTATTTTCGCCAACAAATCGAGGGTAGATTGAAGTCTCCACCAATTATAACTGTATGAGTGGGGTACTTATTTGTAATGAGACTTAAGTTTTCTTTGAAACGTTCGCTTATTGTATCATCTGAGTCGGAGAGTCAGTAGAAGGAGCCAATTATTATTTTCTTGTGGCTTTTGAGTATAACCTCTACCCATAGTAATTCGCAGGAACTATCTATTTCAACTTCACTACAGGATAAACTACTACCAACAGGCACACACACCACTACCTACTCCACTTAATCTATCCTTTCTGAATACGGTTTGCGCCTCTGTAAAAATTTCGGCAGAATTTATCTCCGGCTTTAGCCAGCTTTCTGTTCCTATAACGATTTCAGCTTCAGTGCTTTCTATCAGCGCTTGAAGCTCTCGTACTTTTCGAACACAGCTACAACAACTTACAACTACAATACCGACTGTTGCTTGGTCGATTCTCGTCGTTTCTTTGCCCTGCAACGTTTAAGACTGGAGCTCTTTTTGATGTTTTTCCCAAAACCGCCCAGTCCACGCCACACACTCCCTGCTACCCGTGTAGCTGCCTCCTGTGTGTAGTGGACACCTGACCTATTTAGCGGAACCCGAAACCCACCATCCTATGGCGCAAGTCGAGGAATCTGCAGCCTACTCGGTCGCAGAACCGTCTGAGCCTCTGATTCAGACCCTCCACTGGGCTCTGTACCAGAGGTCGGCAATCGGTCCTGTCGACGATGCTGCAGATGGTGAGCTCTGCCTTCATCTCGCTAGCAAGACTGGCAGTCTTCACCAACTCAGATAGCCGCCAGAAACCAGAGAGAATCCGCGTCTCAGTGCTAGTATCAGAATGTCAGGGACCAGATACGACAGTTCTGTCACCCTGCCTCAGAAGAGGATGCAATGGCTTCGTGACACCCTTTCCCACCGACTCAGTGCATGCATCCTTGCCAGAATTGGTTTAGCATCAGATTGATAAGGCACTCATATTTCCATGTCCTTTGTAGATATGACTTGATATTGTAATCACTGAAATAAAGTCCTACACCTTCTCAAGTCGTGGTATTTCATTCCGCTTCCTCGTCCCCTTCTAGGTTCATCACCTTTTAGCTAAGTTTCATTATTACACACTCTGATTTTCTTGGGCATATTCTTTATAACATTACGTTTATGTGCAAAACTGCCCTAGCTAAAACAATTCTGCTCGTCTAAGGAAGTGTTTCACTTATTATCTGTACGCTTCCTACAGAATATTCCGATGTACATCTTAGATGCTGCACCTACTATACTTATACCTCTATCATTTTCGCATTCATTTTGATTTCCTTTCCGTAATCCTCCATTCATCTGGGATTTTCCTCTGCAAGTAGTTACAGAAACGTAGCACCCTAAGTTTCAGTAAAATGTCACCATATTTTGCAAGCTCTGAATTAATGTCACTTCCTTCTGTTCGGTTTTTTTGATTTGAAAAGGACTTCATCGAGTAAAGTGAATTTCCTGCGTAAGCTTCTTGAGAATCTCGCTATCTTTGGCTACAGGTTGTTTCTGAAGGCTTTCAAAAGACCACAGATTTTTGTTAGTGCCTTTTGTTATTGTATCTTTGGCTGCTACATATTTTTAATAGAAAAACTCTGAAGGATATTAATTATGATGGTGCAACTAGTCTCATTATGATTTTTGTGTTTCTGTTTCTGCCTCCATACCAAATTATGTTTGCTCTTGTACTGGAAATATTATCTAAAACTTCTTTTTAATTTCTTGAAGAAGTGTCCACACTGCCACTGGGAGATCGATACACACGCTAAATGAATAATTTATTGTTGTTATCAAGCTCTGTTAATTCAATACCTGATATTTCAAATTACAAGTATTACTGTCACTAAATTGTTCCATTTCTTATTTAAAACAAAAATTCTTACGAAAAACTCATTTGTGCGCTAATAATGAATGACATAGTGTGTGCCTATGCATTACTTCCAACCTGCCACAGTACGATATTTATACAAATAAACACTGCAATATAACTGGTTTTTCAAGATAGTGTAAGACTCGTAAATACCAAGGGGAAAATATGCATACTTATGTCTTTCCACAACATATCGCTATAAACAATTACAGTGGGTCAATATTATAACAAAATGCAACTATTTTCTGCAATACATTAACTAGTACGAAAATATATTCCTTGTCGTACTTTCTGTAAGCATACTGACGAAGATGTTATCCCTAAATTACTAGTAACAATTTAGAAGATTCTCGAAAGAAGCATTTGTAATGACAATTAACCTGTAACCAACGGGATTCAACTTGCAAAGAACACACGGACATTGACTACTGGCAAAAATAGTTCGCACTTACCTGATGAAAACCATCTCGTTTCGATTCCCACGACTATTTGTCACTCTAACGCATGCCACCTCTGATGTCGCGCACCGACAATGCCTCGTGCACAGAGTGCTAAAATCTCTTTGAGAAGAGTAACTTCTCTGTACTATGAACAAAATTGTGCCGTTTAACCAGGAAAGTAGCATTGCAGGAAGCCGGTACTTGATAATGCTGGTAATGTGTCATCTACCGAACATGCATGACAAGAAGCAGATGCTATATGAAGGTGACCTTACAAACGCTCTAAAATTATTTTTATTGCATGACTCTTGTATGTTTTTCAACACATTTGCAAGCTACTGGGTTTACCCACGCACTCTTATTAATAAAAAGTATGTTATTTGAATACCACGTGTACTCGATTCAATAAAATCATCAAGTGTTAAGTGTTGAACGTCACCACTAATCCCTCTCTGTCTCCTGCTTTTCACATTTCGTTAGAGCTGCGACAACGCCCTGTCTACGAGATTGTCACTGAAGACGCACAAATCAATCAATGTGGTAGTCACGTTCAGGGCCTGATGCTGCTGAGAGGAGAGGGCTGTATATAAGATTACTGAACCTTTTCTTTTACCTTTTCCTCAAAGGCGGTATATATGACAATTCATTTGAAAATGCATGTATTCCTTGCAAGTGATGATTGCCTCTTGTAGCTACCATTCTGCTGGGTAATTTATCTAGGAAACATACGTTTAAGGAAGGTTGAGCGATAATTATACCCCACATCTAATAATCCAACCTAGTATGGTCTCAGACTTACCAGCAAATCCCTCAATGTGGTTTATAAGGTTGGTGGTAACACTCTATAGCAACGAACCTTTTGTTCAGCAGAAATGCTGTAACATAATCCTTACTAAGTAGAAGAGTTTTTCCATATCAATTAATCTAGTGCTGAACTTCTTACCAGTAGAATCAATCAACATGCTAGTATTACATGAACTCAAATCGGACAACACTCTTTTCACAATAACACTATTGCCAACTGACATTAGTAGCCAACATACATTTCACCTAAGATAAGAGAAATTCGGACTCGTACAAATAGACGTTTTCCTCTCTAGCTCCGTTTTTTGTGAGTGGCACAAGGTACCATGAGGAGTGTGTGTGTGTGTGTGTGTGTGTGTGTGTGTGTGTGTGTGTGTGTTCTAAAAGAATTTAGGAACAGACCTCAGAATTTAGTGATCATCTTATAAGCAATAAGCGACCTAGAGTTCTAACATACATTTGAAAAAACGCGATGACTCTATGCGCAAGGATATGTCCAATATTTTTTTTTTTTGGAAATATACGCATGTAAGCACTAGACTGGCAGTAAAATAGACTTCTATGGAAGAGTTGTAATGTAGTCATCACAATAATTATAGCCGTCATCTATTAATCCAGACTGATAAGTGTCGCTGACTGACGAGCAAATACCATATTCTTTTCGAAAGAAGCACAAAAGTACTAAACATGCCATGTATACAGTAAATAATTGTAGATTCGATGATTAATTGTGGGCATTTGCTTATAACACCATACAAAGATTAGCACTGCATGGTAGATCCGTAACACATTTGGAAGGCTTAGTCTCTGAAAGCCGTAGTTGCAAGCGCATAATAAAACACGTTTCCCAGTCCTGGTTTCATAGGAAATATATGACGTCAGTAACGTGGCTAACGACTTCATCACATTAACACTGAATTCCACCATTAAGTCATCTACAAAGCAACTGTCAGTATCACTGATTGTGTAACCGATTTCCATTTTAAAATAATTAAAAATATAGCCACACTGTGCATAGTTTTATAACCCGTAATTGGTCCTGATTGTCTTTTTTTTTAAAGTAGAGTGCTGCGATATGTTATTTAATCCTACGATACCAAATATTATTGTGCTCCACAATTTCTAAACATCCACGTAAACTGTGTTCTAATTTTTGAGATGATAACAGGAAAAGTCGTCAACATATAAGCCCATATAACATACTATTAGACAAAACTGCAGAACGATATTAGGACTGCAAATACAACAATTATGATGGGGAATGGTCTAAGTCTGCATGACACAGTGCCTCCTTCATGTGTCAGGGAGGCATAATTTGATATATATATATATTTGCGAGAAAGGGAGTCAGGCCTCTTTTTCGCATTACAAGTATTACTGTCACGAAATTGTTCCATTTCTTTAGATTAGTAAAAAATTTACGGGGAGGTGATGCGTTTGAAGGCCATTGGTAACCGCAAATAACGAACACGAGTGTTAATTCTACAGCCTGAATCCGACCCAAGTAACTTGGCGTAGGAAACGGTTCGATAAATAGATAGCCACAGTCTTCTGTCGTCAACAAATATTCTGTAGAAACAGCATTCTTCTAATTCATATGCATATCGTACTGATTTCCTTACGACCAATGAATAGACAGTCATCCATAGTATTTCATCAAGAGACTATTCATAAAACGACTGCCAGTACCACTGCTTGCGTAAAGAATTTCCACATTAAATAATCAAAACTACAGATATACAGTACATAGTTTTATAATCCCTTACGGGACCTGATTGTCTTTCCGAAGTAAAATATTAAGGTATGTTATTGCATCCTGCCATTACCAAATATTGCATTAAAACAACAGTCTTCTACGACATGCACACATACAACTAAAAATACAAGCTCATGTATTCTAATTTTAGAAGTCATAACCAGAAAAAGACTTCATGATCACGGGATCAACAACATATACTTTCCGTCAGACAGACTGCAGAATAACTTTACGATAACTTTAATACATGACGGTCTAGGTGCGCTACAGTGTGGAACCGCGTGACCGCTACGGTCGCAGGTTCCAATCCTGCCTCGGGCATGGATGTGTGTGATGTCCTTAGGTTAGTTAGGTTTAAATAGTTCTAAGTTCTAGGAGACTGATAACGTCAGAAGTGAAGTCCCATAATGCTCAGAGCCATTTGAATCATTAAAACGGTCTAGGTCTGCTTGACACAAGCCACCTTTATCTACCAGGTAGATGTAACTTGTTCTATATCTTTGGTAGCAAGACAGTAGGACCACTGGCTACGTATAGCTGTTTTTTGCGTTCTCAGATTTACTGGAATAAGAATTTTCACATGGTTAACACTAGCAAAAGAACGTCATGGAAGCTGTTGTATCCCATACTAATTTCGAAATGTCATTTACTTACGACGAAAAGACTGTCATCCAGATGGAAAACATAGTACTGCCAAGATGCAGTCTACAGTGTAACTGTTAGCATCGCTGTTTGGTAGTCCATGCAATCGATTTCCAGGTTAAATAATTAAAACTATAGACTTACAGAGCATAGTTAACCATTCATCGGCCCCAATTACGTGGAATGTATGCAAATCCACAGGAGTAAACAATATTTAATTTACTTCTCTGGAAGATGCTGGTTTAGATCCCACGCCAGTCTACGTTAGTACCCGTAAATGTGTAACACAAATACTGAAATGTGGTACAGCAAAGGAATATGATCGGAATGTCCACCAACATCAAATACCTTTTTTATCGATGCTGATTAATCATACGAGTAGCAAAGACCTTCGGGTATAGCTCATGATGAAAACTCTTATAGTCACGTGATCTTCTGATTATACCTTCTAAATGTAACTGGACTTGCAGTCATTTCTGTGTACCACAACATGGAGATCTGAGGGCCTTGGAGTAGTACTGTGGGTCCAACAAAGACAAGTAATGTGCAGGTGCTTTGTTTGAAGGAAGGAAGGAAGATTGGGCTTAACGTCTCGTAGACACGGAGGTCATTAGAGACGGAGCGCTAGCTCGAATTGTGTTAACGATGGAGATAGAAATCGCTCGTGCCCTTTCAAAGGAACCATCCCGGCATTTGCCTGAATCGATTTAGAGAAATGACGGAAGATCAAAATCTAGATAGCAGGATGCAGGTTTGAATCGTCTTCCATCCGAAGGCAAGTCCAGTGTGCCAACCACAGTGCCAAGTCGCTGGGTGCTTTGTTTGTATACATAGTGCTACTCTGTACACAAAAAACGCATACTTAGCAGTGTGCATTTATTACTCACGTATCAGTCTCGATATCTACAAAAAATGTGAGATGCCAATCTCAGACCAGACAACCATACGGGAGGATGTGACAATGTTACCCAAGTATGGAGGGTTATCATAATGAATGGATGACTTTGATACCTTTTGAAGTACAACTAAGATGAGTATTTTGATAAAATAATACGCAAAATCTAGACTTAGGTGCCCAGTCCAGTGTTTATCCGCCCTGTGCACTAGTAAGTGTCTCTGTATACATTATTTCATATGAGCACAACAACAGCACGATTTTGCGTAATCGATATACACACTAAATAATTAAAATTTTGGACTGACACATAATATTTTCCTTTAGACCCCCACAGGTCAAAGTTTAGTTGATGATTTTTTTTTTTTTTTGTCTACTGACTGGTTTGATGCGGCCCGCCACGAATTCCTTTCCTGTGCTAATCTCTTCATCTCAGAGTAGCACTTGCAACCTACGTCCTCAATTATTTGCTTGACGTATTCCAATCTCTGTCTTCCTCTACAGTTTTTGCCCTCTACAGCTCCCTCTAGTACCATGGAAGTCGTTCCCTCATGTCTTAGCAGATGTCCTATCATCCTGTCCCTTCTCCTTATCAGTGTTTTCCACATATTCCTTTCCTCTCCGATTCTGCGTAGAACCTCCTCATTTCTTACCTTATCAGTACACCTAATTTTCAACATCCGTCTATAGCACCACATCTCTAATGCTTCGATTCTCTTCTGTTCCAGTTTTCCCACAGTCCATGTTTCACTACCATACAATGCTGTACTCCAGACGTACATCCTCAGAAATTTCTTCCTCAAATTAAGGCCGGTATTTGATATTAGTAGACTTCTCTTGGCCAGAAATGCCTTTTTTGCCATAGCGAGTCTGCTTTTGATGTCCCACTTGCTCCGTCCGTCATTGGTTATTTTACTGCCTAGGTAGCAGAATTCCTTAACTTCATTTACTTCGTGACCATCAATCCTGATGTTAAGTTTCTCGCTGTTCTCATTTCTACTACTCCTCATTACCTTCGTCTTTCTCCGATTTACTCTCAAACTATACTGTGTACTCATTAGACTGTTCATTCCGTTCAGCAGATCATTTAATTCTTCTTCACTTTCACTCAGGATAGCAATGTCATTAGCGAATCGTATCATGATATCCTTTCACCTTGTATTTTAATTCCACTCCTGAACCTTTCTTTTATTTCCATCATTGCTTCCTCGATGTACAGATTGAAGAGGAGGGGCGAAAGGCTACAGCCTTGTCTTACACCCTTCTTAATACGAGCACTTCGTTCTTGATCGTCCACTCTTATTATTCCCTGTTGGTTGTTGTACACATTGTATATGACGCGTCCCTCCCTATAGCTTACCCCAACTTTTTTCAGAATCTCGAACGGCTTGCACCATTTTATATTGTGGAACGCTTTTTCCTGGTCGACAAATCCTATGAAAGTGTCTTGATTTTTCCTTAGCCTTGCTTCCATTATTAGCCGTAACGTCAGAATTGCCTCTCTCGTCCCTTTACTTTTCCTAAAGCCAAACTGATCGTCACGTAGCGCATTCTCAATTTTCTTTTCCATTCTTCTGTATACTATTCTTGTAAGCAGCTTCGATGCATGAGATGTTAAGCTGATTGTGCGATAATTCTCGCACTTGTCAGCTCTTGCCGTATTCGGAATTGTGTGGATTATGCTTTTCCGAAAGTCAGATGGTATATCGCCAGACTCATATATTCTACACACCAAAGTGAATAGTCGCTTTGTTGCCAATTCCCCCAATGATTTTAGAAATTCTGATGTAATGTTATCCATCCCTTCTGCCTTATTTGACCGTAAGTCCTCCAAAGCTCTTTTAAATTCCGATTCTAATACTGGATCCCCTATCTCTTCTAAATCGACTCCTGTTTCTTCTTCCATCGCACCAGACAAATCTTCACCCTCATAGAGGCTTTCAATATATTCTTTCCACCTATCTGCTCTCTCCTCTGCATTTAACGGTGGAATTCCCGTTCCACTCTTAATCTTACCACCGTTGCTTTTAATGTCACCAAAGGTTGTTTTGAGTTTCCTGTATGCGGAGTCTGTCCTTCGGACAATCATATCTTTTTCGATGTCTGCACATTTTTCCTGCAGCCATTTCGTCTTAGCTTCCCTGCGGTTCCTATTTATTTCATTCCTCAGCGGCTTGTATTTCTGTATTCCTGATTCTCCCGGAACATGTTTGTACTTCCTCCTTTCATCAATCAATTGAAGTGTTTCTTCTGTTACCCATGGTTTCTTCGCATCTACCTTCTTTGTACCTACGTTTTCCTTCCCAACTTCTGTGATGGCCCTTTTTAGAGATGTCCATTCCTCTTTAACTGTACTGCCTACTGCGCTATTCCTTATTGCTGTATCTATAGCGTTAGAGAACTTCAAACGTATCTCGTCATTCTTTAGTACTTCCGTATCCCACTTCTTTTCGTATTGATTCTTCCTGACTAATGTCTTGAACTTCAGCCTACTCTTCATCACTACGGTATTGTGATCTGAGTCTATATCTGCTCCTGGGTACGCCTTACAGTCCAGTATCTGATTTCGGAATCTCTGTCTGACCATGATGTAATCCAATTGAAATCTTCCCGTATCTCCCGGCCTTTTCCAAGTATATCTGCTCCTCTTGTGATTCTTGCACAGGGTATTCGCTATTACTAGCTGAAACTTGTTACAGAACTCAATTAGTCTTTCTCCTCTTTCATTCCTTGTCTCAAGCCCATATTCTCCTGTAATCTTTTCTTCTACTCCTTCCCCCACAACTGCGTTCCAGTCGCCCATGACTATTAGATTTTCGTCTCCCTTTACATACTGCATTACCCTTTCAATATCGTCATACACTTTCTCTATCTATTCATCTTCAGCTTGCGACGTCAGCATGTATACCTGAACTATCGTTGTCGGTGTTGGTCTGCTGTCGATTCTGATTGGAACAACCCGGTCACTGAACTGTTCACAGTAACACACCCTCTGCCCTACCTTCCTATTCATAACGAATCCTACACCTGTTATACCATTTTCTGCTGCTGTTGATATTACCCGATACTCATCTGTCCAGAAATCCTTGTCTTCCTTCCACTTCACTTCACTGACCCCTACTATATCTAGATTGAGCCTTTGCATTTCCCTTTTCAGATTTTCTAGTTTCCCTACCACGTTCAAGCTTCTGACATTCCACGCCCCGACTCGTAGAATGTTATCCTTTCGTTGATTATTCAATCTTTTTCTCATGGTAGCCTCCACCTTGGCAGTCCCCTCCCGGAGATCCGAATGGGGGACTATTCGGGAATCTTTTGCCAATGGAGAGATCATCATGACACTTCTTTAATTACAGGTCACATGTCCTGTGGCTACACGTTACGTGTCTTTACTGCAGTGGTTTCCATTGCCTTCTGCATCCTCATGTCGTTGATCATTGCTGATTCTTCCGCCTTCAGGGGCAATTTCCCACCCCTAGGACAAGAGAGTGCCCTGAAACTCTATCCGCCCCTCCGCCCTCTTTGACAAGGCCGTTGGCAGACTGAAGCTGACTTTGTATGCCGGAAGTCTTCGGCCGCCATTGCTGATTATTTATCAAAATTTAGGCAGTGGCGGGAATTGAACCTGGGACCGAAGACGTTCTGATTATGAATCAAAGACGCTACCCCTACACCAAGGGTTATCAGCAACAAAACACATATTGGTAAAGACTCAAGTTATTAGTACTTTCGGTCATACCCTCTGAGCGTGGTTGTATTCACAAACTATTTTGTGTGTGTACACTGTGATGTGAATACCTCATGGCGAGGGGTATGTTGGATGTGATCTTTTTTTCTGTTTGCGTGGTGTTACTCAACACTCTAAAACACATACTAATTGAGGATAGTCACTCCAATGTCAACCAAGTCCACTTACAACAAGAATGTAATTTATTATTTTAAGAAAATAATAAGATGTGGCTATAAAATGTTACACATTAAAACCTTAGGATGGTGACAGGAGCTCACAGGCTGGCTGATGGAGCTATCAAGTGACCCTGATCAATCAGCATATTACCTTCCACACCGTTTCGGAGACATATTAGCATTATCTGTAGTGACTGCAGTCTTCGACCACCTCTCTCCGAGATACATTCACTCTACTCCAAAACACTCAATTGCATATGGGTCGCAAGCAGTAAACAGCCCACTACCGATACTGTCAGGGAAAACAATTGAAATAATGGTTAACTGTAGGATAAATCGTTTAAAAAATTAGACAGACACCGAGCAATAGTAGTAGATGAAACGCCTATTGCACACAGAGCCCCTTTTATCTTCTACCAGAAATATTTTATCGATTCATCTATAATATCGTCAGTATGTGATCCACGTATATCACTTTTCGGTTATGGAAAAATACCAGTTTAAATTGAATCCAAATATTTTTACGATTCCAGATCTGTGTACGTAAATTGAAACTTACATGTATTGGGAGAGAACACCACAACATTCAGAATAAAGTAACATTACCATTTCCTCACGCACACGGAACTAGGGCGAGTATGACAATAACGTCATGTCACCACGTCCGTCTACAACGCAACGTCTTTTCACTTGTCATACCCTCTCTCACACCTAGTCGTTACTGCCCATCGCTGCTGATTATTCCTATTGTATAACGCTTTTTCATTTCTAGGTGTATGTATGACATCATATCTCTGCCTCTATCCGTCTGTAGAAATAACAAACTTCTTATACCTTTTTTTCTAAGATGTCTGGAAGCTCCCTCTTAACGTTTAGCAAAGAACCCACAGACAGTTTGGGAACATATAGTGCTGTGTCACTAATAGTTCTCTTCCTTGGTACAAATTCGTATCTTTCTAGGAAGGTATCCAAGATATCACAAAAGTTTCGACTGGTTCATAGGGATAAATGCAGATATCCAGTATGAATATATCACATCCAGATTTACCGTTTGTTGACATTTTCAGCATTTATCCTAATTTTTTCCATTTTTCATTTATCCAGTATTCTTCAATGTACTGAATGTAAATGTGCAACTGCATACGTGCTCTTACTGGTTAAACTACCAGGTGTCAATTGCTTTTTCTGCTATCAAACTGCGATACAGAGTCTCAACTCAGCGAGAACATCTACCCACTATAGTTCTTCCTAATGTCAACACACATAACAAGTGCCAAACCCAACACTAAGACACGCACATGTGCATGGATTGCTGTGGAGGTTATGGGTTGGCGTTATGCTGTTGTAAAGACACGTTGCTAAGTTACACTAGTTTGTTTGTTGGCTTCCCACAGGGGCCCTCCACTCCCTCCACTCCATTGAGATTAAGATGCTGCAGGTGCCATCAGGGGCATGTGGAGGTGGCAGGGGACGATGGCAGAAGCATCATGGCGAGGGTTTGGAGTAGTATTCTAACCCTGAATGTAGTGCAAGCTGGACGCACCAGAATATTTCCAGATATAATGCAGGTGGATCGATATCTGGACACTACCTGTATCATACATCAGTGGATCTAATTCTGGATGCTAAACCAGATTATGCATGACTGCATCCAAAGTGAGTATTATTCCAGAATTTTTTGTGCATGTGGATGCCACCCCAAACATTATCAGAGAATCTGTTCAGATGGATCAACCCTAAACAATATCCTGGACTTTGCACAAGTCGATTGTCCATTAAACAGTAATCCTGCATGCAGCACATTGTGGATCCATATCAAACAATATTCCACTCTTAAAATGGACAGATCCACCTTCCACGAACTACTCTGAACCCACCGCAGAACACCATAGCACCTGCCCTGGTGGAACTGGGGGACTGGGGACAGGGTGGCATCAGTGACGATAGCATCCTGTGGTGGATTGAAAGTAATGTCTTGTTTCCAAATGTAGCATGTGCTGGATCCACCCAAATGATATTTCTAGATGCTGTGTGGGTGACCCATGACACTACATAGGATGGATCCACTTCCATATACTAATCCAGACCAGACATCGGTATATGGATTACCTCCACAGCTATCCACATACATGTGTGAAATTTTACAGTGGCTTTAGCACTTATTGTCGTGTTGACATTTAGAAGAACTATAGTTTGTAGCTGTCCTGGCTGGAATGAGACTCTGTATTATAGTTAGACTGCAAAAACTAGGAACCCACAACTGGTAATGTAAGCATAACATAGCATATACATTGAACATTTGCACATAGAACATGAAAATTATCGAAAAATAGAATAAGCAGAACAATGTGGAAAATGGTTTGAATATGTTAAACTCCAGGTATGAATTGTTCATGAGTGATATCTGTATTTATACATACATATGTACAGGAAAGCCTATTGAATGGCTGCCTCTGTCTGGATGCGCCAAGAACTTCTGTACAGATCTCGTGAAGGTGAAGCACTGGTAACTACTGTGACACGTTTGGTCCTTTCTTGATTTGAGGAGAGACATCAAAATTGCCTCTAGCAGTGACTTATAAAATTTTCCTGTCTGCCACATCGAATTAAAACATTAGAGAAGAATTTCGACTGAGGCTAATGCAAGTACTGGATCTGGTCGTGATTGGACGTTTTTGGGGAAACAGCAGCTGTAGGGCAGAACTGTAGGATCCGATGTCCCACTCGCTCATCTCCACTTTCGCAGAATACTGGCAGAATGCTGTATCCCTGTTGGCACTGTCTCCAGGCATTGTTTGCAGTCATCCCTAAACCAACATCGCTGCTATTATTAAATGAATGCACGTACCAGAAACCTTCTTGATGGTTTACCATACGTTTGTAGAACATGCGAAGCGGTTGAGAGTCCAGGATCTCGTGACATTACGTTTTCTTACTCTCTTTGATAATGCATCGAGCTTTGCCTATCAGGATACACATGGCTGCGCGATTTCCTGTTGTTGAACGGAAATTACATCATCACAGAACTCTCGCTGATCTGGACTGCTGAACTGCATGCATCAGTCCACCATGGTACAGGCTGCTTTCTAAGATCATCCCATTTTAGGAGGGATATGCCAGTGGCATGGTGGATGACACTTGCGATGTGGTCCATTCATTCATGCACGCTGTCCCAGCTTTCTCAGCCAGCTGGCCAGACGGCGTTTACTTTGGTCTGCTGATTTTCGATGGCTTTCTTTCAAGGATTGCTGCATATAGTGAATACGGAGTAGAAAATGGACACTGGAACGTAGGTCATCTGTTTCTTCCCACTGAGCAGAGGGTATGAGCGCAGGGAAGCAGAAAGAGGGTTCTACAGCTGAGGACGTCTTAGCAGCAGCAGGAAAATGAATGGTACTGTCCTTGTTGAGGATGCAAAGATCCTGAGATATTATAAGTCTCTCTCAAACTCGAACCCTAAGATAAGTAGAGCGTGAGACACATAATACAATACATATACTGAAGTGTGCCTGTAGGAGAAATGGTCGGGAGAGTTAGTCCTTGAGAAGTGCGAGAGCCTCAGAATCTATCGCTTCCTGTGGTGGTAAATACAAAGGGCATACAGAACTTACCACGGGTAGAGCAGAGGGGTGGTAAAGGTTATCGACAAACACAGCTAACCCTTTCTTGGCCCTTTCCCCAGTCAGGTTATCCTTGCAATGAATGGTAAAGCCCTGCAACTCAAGGGGGTCAGTAGATTTAATATGTTTCTTGTAGACAGAAGGACAGGGAACATTTCTGTGCTAGTAGTTGTCATTCCTTCACATGCTTCCTGAACCCACTCATGTTAAACTGTAGTGTGGCGGCCATTTAACGGTGAAGTATTCCACTCACTTCGTCTCTCCACCTTACAGTAAATCCTGCAGCAGATGGAGGCTTAGTTGGAGGGCTATATAGTTGCTTGAGGGGGCTACGGCTTCCATTGTCTCCAAAGCGAATCATTAGAACCGTCTAAATGAGGTCTACATGTCTCGAAGGTTTATAGCCTGTTTCATTCTGTAGATGATGCTTCCCATTTGGTTTGACTGCCAGAGGAGGCTTCGTAGCATTGGAAGAGGGAGCACTGACCTGTTTGCTGGAGTCTGCTCCTGAGGTGTCAGGAGTTCTATAATGTCGGCAGTTGTGGCCTTTTCTGATGTTCTGTGAAGAGCTCTGCACACGATCGTTTTTACGTAATGGTTTGAAGAGGCATAATGTTGCACGGGAGTACTGACCTCGAAATTTTTTAACACAGTACACTCAGTGGTGAACCTTTTTCAATACTGTTCTCCTTCCCCATGTACGTCTTTTCAAAAGCTCAGCCAGCCCTGACTACATTTTAATGTATGACAACGTTGATCGCATCGAATTGCACAAATGGGGGAGCTCTTAGACTGAGAGGATATTCGACGAATGAACTGGCCTAGCCTTTCTCCCAATCCAATGGACCACGAGTGAGAAGGATTGGGGAGATGAACTGCAGCACATACATGTGCACCAGCGACCATCCAGAAGTTCCCAGCTGTTCTAGTGGAAAAACGGAACGACCTACCGCAGTAACTCTGTATCAACCATGTGGCCGGCATGGGAGCACGTTGCTGATCATGCACTGCCCTCCTTGGTTATCACACACCCTGTTAAGAACAATGTCCCAACCTTTTTCATGTCAAGTGTCTTGGTGAATTCAGTATAATTATAGGCTTTGTATAAAAACGGCATTCCTGTTCTTGTCATTGTGTATTTCTTTCGCTTACCTTCTATACTACACAGTAGTATACCATACTACAGCAGTTCTTCCAAAGTGTGGTCCAAGTTTTATTGAGTTACGTTTCTTGGGAGTGACACATCATGAGAAAGTTACTTTCGTCCTTACGTTTTGCATACCAGTGTAGCTGCCACTGCTTAGACGCCACCTCTGCTAACTGCTGCAGGCTGCGTGTAGACCTGATGCTGCAGTGTGTCGAACTGGTGCCTTCCAGACGGGCCCCAACAATTGGTTGACTGCTGCGGATTCCAGGCCACCTCACCGGGAGTCCACCATTGGGTCGGACCACGTGCTTTGTCGCCGCCTACCTTCTGTGGACACACACTACTTCCGCTGCTCATCGCCGCTGCAATCCACCCTGGGGTCGCTGATTCAACTCTGCGTGCTCCCTGCACTGAGCCACGCCCCTCGCCACAAACTGGACCGGCTGCAGCAGACGACAACGTTGCGGCTAACTCTGCATTGCCCCACCTGCCCTATCGCTGACGCTGTGTGTCTGCCTCACCACGGCTTACTAGCCATTGTAATTTGTCCGAAAAGCCTGCTTGCCGTGTCCAGTGCCTTCTCCGCACCCCATAGCCGACGTGCGAACCTGGCAACTAATTGTGCCAACACAACTGCAGTATCTGATGCAATAAATAATGTAATGTTTCTCTAACTCTACTGTCTAATGGACGGGGTACCTGAGTTAACCGCGATCCCCCTTCCCACTACAAAAGTCTCCAATTTCTGTAAACTTCTTCTAGATTGTAACTATTTCTTCCCTTTTACCTTTGGACTGAAGTAGAGCAGCTTCAATAAATAGTGTTCTTCCAAGTAGGGAGCCGATGAACTCGAAGTAGGAAATACAAGATGAGCAAATATGTTTTCGATGCAAAGCCATATTTTTTTAAACACTCAGTACTTTATGCTGTCCGGAACCTAAGTCCACATATCATCTGGAAATGCCATTTTAATGAACTTCATATACTATGTACAATATTCGCAGCAGTTATTTTGGAAAGTAATTAGAGATTCATAAACCACTAATTGTTTGAACAGAAACAATGATCATTCAAATCAGAGGCATTTTGGAAGTTTTGTTTAGCTCCCCACTGACAAAAAAAATAAAATAAAAATAAAACTGCGGTCTAAATTTACAGCAATCATATTTATTATATAGTTGACTTTTACATTTATAATAAATACCCGTTTATAATTTTAATTGTTGCGTGTTATATACACAGAATGTAGACATTTCAGTTGATGCATCAGGCGATGTGATAGGTGGCAAGAAACGATTACAATAACAACAATATTTACACAAATTTTACAATATATTATAGATTTTGGACATTTATAGTTTTTACTTTTTGGAGAGAGAAATTGACCCGTAAGAGATACGCCGATTCTTTGAAGCTGAAAACCTGTGCTTCCTGAAATTTTGAAAACTAGGAAGCGACCTTGAAACTGCGCAGTCTAAAAGTCAAATATGTTTTTGCACGTTGCAGCTCCAAAGAATCCAGCTGAATTCTGGTAACAAGTAAAATATTTCTTCCTCTCTTCTTTTATAATGACTAAGAGCTTGAAAACGCATATTCATTCCGTCTGAGTACTCATCCCTTAAGCGCTATGACAATATACGCAGAGGCGACCAACGATGTTACTATTTCTCTTTTCACAGAAAGTTTATCTCACTATATACAGAAATGTTGTGACATTCACAGACTGAAGTGATAATTCCGGTTGTGCAGGCTATAACAACACGGAACACCGCCGGCAAGCTGAGAAGACTCACAACAGTTCACACAATCCAAACGGGAGTTAGATACACGATAAGACGTCTTGGGCCAATACGACGAGTTTCAGTTACTTTTCATAGGCTCATGCCTGATCTGGAATATTATTTATCTTGGACTGTAAAGAAAACTACCGAATTTCAGGAGCTTTTTTGTTGCATTTCTAAATGATGTCTCCACGGCGTATATTGGACTCGGCTTTTATCCAACAGTCGTTTTCTAGCTTCTGCAGTTTAAATTCAATATTGTGGCGAATTTTGTAAAGCTTCTAAACAGATGTGAAACTTTGGAGTACACAAACACGAATGAAGCCACATTATCCAATAGAATACACAATTGTAACATCACAATTACATAAATATTTGTCATTAATTATCCACAAAAATATTTCTTATTTGAAAAAACACATATATGCTGCAAGGGCTAACTACGATTACACACACTGTACAGAAGGTGAGACAGGTTGTTCTGTTTTTCACATATCACTGTAAAATTTTTGTTTTACACTCTACTTATTTAAGATTCACAATTCCTTGGTATAGTTGGTCAGTTTGTTTCTTCTTATTGGTCTGAAAAAAAAAGAAAATAGATAAATAAATTAGTCGTAAAAATGACAATGTGGTTGAATTTTTTGGTATTTTATAGTTTGTAAATGGGTGGTTATACATCTGTATCTTCGAAATTTTACAGAAGGAAATTTTAGACAGGCTATTCCAGACACAGTTACAAAATTTGGAGAGTTCTGCACAGTTTTGAAGACTGTTTGGTGTTGTGTATATAGTAGTATTAACTGAAAAATAATACAAATGACCAGGGTAACGGATGGGAGCAAACAGCTTTTCTTGTAATGACTTACTACATAGCGATGGAAGAAGAGTTAAGTGAAAACAGTTATTGAAATATAGGACGGCAATTGAGTATGAGTCACATCTTTCAATAAAAATCAAGCGATGATTAAGGTGGCAACCGCTGCTCCTTATTGAAACAACTGTATATTTACATATCAAAGCACAGGACTGTGATTATTCCACTGCAGTCTATTTAGAGTTTCGATGTTAATACCCGCACTGTATTACGACCGTTTTCACCACAACAGCAGCAATATTTAGATTATAACTTGGTTTAAGCTCACACGGAATCACATTACACTAAATTGATTACAAGTGTCAAAAACCTTGAATTATAGGAAAAAACAATTTTATTAAAACCTTGAATTATAGGAAAAAACAATTTTAGATTCGCGGAATAAAATATTACTATAGATTGGGTGTTCCAAGACTTTTTGTCACTGTGAACCACTTGACACTCTTCAGAAATTGAGGCGTACCACTACAGCGTGTTTATGTTTAACAGACCCTGGAGGTGGGAGAGGACAGGTGCAGGGATGAGAAACGATACGGGGGGAAAATTTTCACCATCTTCCTCAGTGCTAACAACGCACATATGGATTTTGCGTCATGCTGATCAGCTACTAAGCACGACAGAAATGTGACACATATAAGCAATTAGGTTTCGTGGAAGCACTTTTTACATTGTCGTTCATGTTCACAAGTGGCACTTACTTGTGGGAAATAATATGAAATTAAGCTTAGGAGGTTCTAACACAATATTCAACGTATAAGGGGCGATACATTTTAAAAAAATTATTAATTTTTTACATCATAAATAATATAAAGCAGCTGTCTAAGAACGTGAAGTATAGTAAATTAGAGTACGAAAAGAAAAATAATTCAGAATATAATATGACTTCAACATCAGTAATCAATTAATTTTCAAATTTAGATTCTGATGTAAGAACATCTACATGTTTTACTTCGCAGCATGTTTTACTTCGCAGCATGTTGCCGTTTGTAGTCAGAGCTTCATGGTCTGGCTCGATTGAGCTCAACTAAAATCCAGATTCTTCTTCAACGCTAAGTCTCTTTCTGTGTTTATTTTTAAATTACAACACATGTAAAAATTAATAAATGGTAACAAAAATCGGATTGCTTGTTTGAAAAGAGAATGAAATTCTGTTTTTGTTCCCATACAGAAAGAAACCAGAGTTTTCTTTTTAAAAGCATCTTCCATTGAACTGTCGCGAGTTATATCGATGGGAGTTTCTTTCGTGATGCTTCTTCCGGTACTTTTCCTGAAAATGAATTTCTTATCCAGCCATACAGTTTTTGTGTAGTCTTTGGGAAAGAGCTCTTCAAAACTTTCTTGAAGGACCCCTAAATGTAAAACAATGTCTCGAACTATATTTTTCGTGGGAACTAGTTCAATGTCTTACAAAAATTATGCAATAGTATGGAACGGAAAAAGATATTGTTCAGTACTTGTGAACTAAAAAGAGTCAACTTCCATTTGAAAGAAGATACTTTGTTACCTGCTAAGAATGGTGTTGTGCCTCGTACTTGTAGGCCCTTATTCAAAATTTGAAGTCTGTGAAGAATATCAGCTAATTAGGCGAATCACAGTAACCACTAAGCAGACAAAGAATTCTGCATGTCTTTATTCTTGTCACTGAGAAACATAAGAAAACGTAAAAACTTCGTACCTCAGTTTAAAGATTCGATTTAAAATCTTGCCATGAGAGAGTTATTTTACTTCAGTATGAAGCAAACTTTTAAATCTCCCATAGCTTCACACAACAGCGTGACTGACAGTGAGTTTAGAGCTCTTGCTTTGATGAAGATTATAACCTCTACAGCCTCTGCCAAAACAAAATGAGGAGTTTATAGCATTTTCTTAGAAGCCAATGTATTATAGAGTCTTAGAAGCCAATGCTTCTCCGTGTATTATAGAGTTTATGTGCTACTTTCTTCACTTTTGCTTCCAGCCCTATTAAGTACCACGAATTTCATTTGCCGCCGTCTGTAAAAATAGCAACACATTTCTATCAATAAATACCTACACTTAACAAATAAAGGCCGATCATACTGAAAATGTTTTCTTTTGACTAAAGTGGTCTCCAAAGAAAAAAAAACTCTTGTCTCATATCTTCATGACATCAAAATGTACAAGAACTAGTAGCTGCGTCATATTTGTGATTCTATACTCTCGTCTGTTTGAAGAGCGAAATAAATGCCCTTTTGCAGCTATAATAGCAACGTTTCTGCAATATTTGAAGACTGTCCTCAGTTCACCTTTTTACCGTGTTGTTGCATAACGGAGCTTTATTTCTTTATGGCCCTTTTTCCACCAAATCTGCTTACACCATTTCTCTAGCCGCTGGCGGTAAGAGAAACTCACAAATCTGTGAGTATTCCTTCCTTTGCAATTCCAAAACCAGTCACGTGTAACGTTGTTATCAAGTCAGTATCGGTGTTATAAAAATTTGCCAAGCATTGGGACTCATTTTTACCAATCGGAGATTTTCTTTGAAAAAAGTCAATAGGTTTACCAACTAACTCAAAGACAGAGAACCTTGACGATATTTCAAGAAAGAAGGCTTCATGCTTTGATCTGAAAGTGTTCTAAAGAAACTAACGCATTTGGGGATTGGGCTACCACTGATTTCTGTACTGGCCTTTACTGTAAGTCCAAAGCGTAAGTAGTTTTCGTCATACTGGCGGTTAGATGTTGGTTCAGGTTCTTTAAGTACTTCCTTGAAGGTAAGACGAACTTTCTGGGTTAAAAATAGCTTTATAGTTAACATAAAACACACTCACGAGTAAATCACGCAATAAAGTTAAACTACACATCAGAATCATAGTAGTCAAGAATGAGATGGCTGTAAAACGCATACTTCCAAAAGCAATGTTTCTTCGTATGATACCATTTGAGGCAACGGCGAACAGAGCGGCAGTAGCAACAACAAACCGTTCAGTGTGCAATGGCTGCAGCGGAAACATCGATTCGGCGCAAAAGATGGGGGCAGTTTCAAACCAACACAAAAATATTCGAATAACCACCGACAAGACCCGAATATATCGCCAAAGAAAAAAAAATGAAGGCTGGGATGGGAAGGGTATAATCCGACACACCTGCGTCCTGTATATAATCAAAAGCAAATATTCTGCGGTAAATCCATTTCAACATTATACAAACGTTAGTTTTATCGATCATTTTTTTCACTTTCATTTTACTTTAAAAGTAAAGTAACAAGGTATAATAATTTTACTTGTATCAGCATGTGTTTTGTTTACTTGCACGCGTGCCATCTGAAACGTCCTCACGTATCACCTTTGGTATGCGTGCCACCATCTGGGAGCCCCTGCTATAGATAATAATATTTGACTTAGAGGAGAAGTAAAGTTTCTCAGCTAGGAATCGAAACTGAAGTAAAATTAAAAAGAAGAAAATACATACAGACATAATCAACAAGGAAAATTATCATTTATCATTACGATGGGAAACGCAGGTTATGATTATTAGTCTAGCAGACACATACACAAAATTCCTCTGAAGTTACGAAAGAATTAAAATAATACATCATTGCAGGAAAGTATTTCTTTACTTTGTAATATGGAGGAGTCTCTGTTAACGCCATGAGACTGGCAAGAAAAAATGAGTGTGATACGCGAGTACAAGAACTCAGCAAGTGAATTACCTAAGGGTCTGTCACCTCCATTCTCCATTTTCATGCTCCTGTTAAGCCGAACAACTCAGCGGAGGGTTGGGTAACCAAACCAAGCGGGAAACAATCGGTGAACAGAGAGCATTTCGATTGCAACACGACTTGGGCGTGGAAAACTTTCCTTTCCACAGTAGCAAAAGAAATGACCGTTATATTCTTGGGCTTAGTGAGACTCACAGGAGCAGAAGTGGCCATTTCATGACCCAAGGAAGGAACGATGTGTACATTCCATGGACCAGTGACCAAAGCAGAAACGGTGCTGCAATAGTTGTTCCCCGAAAACTGAAAAGCTGTGTTATCGGCTATGAGCCCGTTGATGACAGGATAATGTCTATTAAATTGAAAGTTTCTCCTATTAACAAAATATCCTTCGGATCCCCTACAATCGCAGCATCGGATGAGGAGATAGACGAGTTCTAAGAACAACTGGAACAAGTCCTTAGTAAGATCCGTAATAAGCAACAGGTGACGGTTCAAGGAGACTTCAATCCTGAAATTGGAGATACAACCAAGACACCCACTTACAGTCTGTGATTGTATCTTATGATCTCGGCGAGATAAATGAACCAGGCAGGTACTTACTAGATTTCTGCGTAACGTCGTGACTGTCTGCAACATTATGTTACGATGTCACCCAAGACGACTGTGGACTTGGATGTCACCCGGGGATTGTATAAGAAACGAGACTGATATCATCCTAGTGCGAAGACTTTAATCTTAGACAGCAAGATCTTTCCTGGAGCTGACGGTGAAACTGATCACAATCTGTTGTCCATGAAAATGCGGATTAAGGTGAAATCCACCTAGAATAGCGCAGAAAGACAGCTAAGTCTAATAAACAAGGAAGCTCTTCGAGAATCTGGTGAGCTTGCAAGACCAGAACACAACATCAGTCTTGAGAAGGAAGCACCATAATCACAAACATGGGATCGAATGATGGACGTCGTTTCTTCGTCTCTTCAATATCAGAACGACCATTAAGTACTAAACATCCTCGGATATCGTAGTCCGCACTGCATTTAATTAAAGAGAGAACCAATCCGAAGAAAACTCGTATCTGCGCTATCCGGGATCAAGACATAAATAAGAGTCTGTGGAAAGAAATACAACTGCTCCAACTACAGAAATATTGCTTTTATATCCCACGCTACCAATATTTTGTTCTGCATCTTGAACCAGCGTTTAAAGCCGTACTGTAGAAAGGACAGGTTAAACTTCATTAACGGTTTCTGTGATGAGTTAGGTCATCATCATAATCAAAACCAAGTGTATGAGCTCTTCAAGAAACTCAACAGCATCACCGGTGAATTTAATCCTCGTGTGTCGGTGGTAGACGATGAGACTAGCAATCCTATCGTAGACAAGGAAGACACTGTTGCAAGGTGCAAACAATACTGTGTAAATATGGTTCTCGGCTGAGACGTCGGATGGTACTGTGTAAAGTTATAATCGGAAATTAAAAACAATACGGACAGTCAAGCAGAATTTACATTATAACTTAGTCTTACACAGAGAGATAGAGAAAGCCATTCATCATCTGAAGAACTATATGTCTCCTAGTCTAGACAGTATGTATGGGAAGATCATCAGAGAAATGGGGCAGGAAGGTGCTGACGTGTTGGGTTCATTGTGTACAAGAATATGGGAAACTGGGTGGTGGCCGTAAGATTGGTCGAAGTCTCTCTTCATCCCTCTACATAAGGTAGGGTCAATCTGGAACTGCTCCAACCACCGAACTATTACTTTCATTTCCCATGCCAGCAATATTTTGCTCTACATCTTGAACCAGCGTTTAAAGCCGTATATTCAGCCTCGCATATCGACAGAGCAAGCAGGTTTCCTTGAAGGAAAAGAAGTCGTGAACAGATTCTCAAGATACAACAAATAATCGAGAAATCGTGAGAGTTCTGTGTTCCTGTTTTCTTCTGCTTCCTTGACTACAGGAAAGCCTTTAACTGTGTTGCCAGGAAAAAGTTGTGGCAGGCGCTAACAGATTTCGGTGTCTCACCATACTTGGCAGCACTGATCAGAAATCTATACAATAATCACCTCTCGGCTTGTTTCATATCTTTAGTATATCAAAAGTTGTCAGGCAGGGTTGTGTTATGTCCCCTCAACTACGCAACTTCTATGCAGAACAATCACCAGAAATGCTCTTAATGGCTGGACTAAAAACATCTCAACTATTGGTAGAACTAGTAATAACCTCCGCTTTCCCTATGATATTGCGCTTTTAGCCAGAATAGAAGGTGAAATGGTTGAGCACCTAACAAAGAAAAAGGGCACTATCATGTGGATTAGACATCTGTCTAGGCAAGTCCTAACTCAGATTGATAAAAGGAAACTGAAGTTGTATATTCTTTCATCTATCTTGGGTCAACCATCGGGGACATGGGAAGGTGTGAAGATACAATGAGAAGACTCATCGCTCTAGGGGCACCAAGATCTGACAGGACAGAGCGATGGCGAACATCGCAAAGATCCGGCTTGTTGAATCACTTGTGTTTTCCGTTGTCTTTTACATTTGAGAAACATGGACCTAAAGGCCAGAGACAAGCAGTGTATTGATGCATTTGAGCTCTGATGCAGGCGCAGGATACTGTGCATAAAATGAACCGAAAGAACAAAAAATGTGTCAATTATTGAGGTACTTGATATCTCCGGGCGCCCTTTTTCTCCTTTCAACCAAAACATTCTCCAGTTCTTTGGCAATTTTGTGAGAAAAGATGCAGAAAATCTAAAGGAAATAATCGTGGAAGTAAAGATCGAGGGAAAGAGACTGAGGGGAACACCAGCGAGCAGGTGGACACATCAAATAATCTACGGTCTACCTCTTCAGCAGACTCTAAAAGTAGCTGGTAACCATCGAGAATGGAGACGTTTGGTTTGGTTCATGTGGTCACAACGTTCAACAGTGAGCATAAGATCTTGTGGTGATGACATAGTTATACATTCTCTGTTTCTCATTTGTTTTGTCACATAGCACCTATTGATATCGAAAATAACATGAGTATGTGTAGATGGTATGCATTAATATATCTAATTATTGGGATAGCAGTCAGAAAACGGTTGTAACTGAAGTCACACTAAAAATCGCATACTATACTGCAGACTAGCATTGTAATTGGGCGCTTTATAGTATTGTCACCTAATGGAGAAAATTAAGACTTTACAAGAAAGTAGAAAATAAAACAGGAACGACAAGAATCGAAGATGAGTTACGATGGTAGTGACGGACGATTGTGTTCGTTTCTGCACTGTGAGCACTGCTGACTTTTACCCAGGGAGCAGCTTGCTCCATCCCAGAAACAACTGCTTAAAAGTTAGGGGAAAAGGGCGAAAATTAAATTAGAAAATAAACCAACTTTACTCATTCATTTTATTCTCTTATAACCGAATCGTGATATTTATTTTCAAGTAAACAAATTTTATATGATAGTAACATTAGTTTCTAATAAAAAAACATTATTATTTGGGGTAGAGAGTGCGATTTCATACATTTTGAGCAACTAGATATGTTAGCAAATGGGTAATTGTATCGATAATATCAAATTAAATACGGTATAAGCTTATAAAGCAACAACTGTCAGGGTTGAAAATTTTTAGTGTGGCATGCTAACAGTAAGCAACGTAAATACTGCGTTGCAATGTGCCTTCAATCTATATAGGTCGACAAGCACAAGTAAGGTCGACACTAAAATATATATTAAAAATTCTTATCAAAAAATTGATCTGTAAATACATTAATTTCAGACGGTTTTCTAGTAGATACTGCAAAATAGGGAATGAATCATTAACTCCACAGACACAGGTGTTCGTGCCGTCATAAAGGTTTTGCACATTCCAACAATCGATTAACACCAATGAACGAAATAACTCTGCACTGGATATTTATGAGAGAAGCTAATATCCAAATCTGATTGCCGGGGACAATTGAGATATCCAGAATACTCAGAGTGCACAGTTAGAACAGAAGGAGACTGTATCACACAAGAACACGTGACAATTTTCAACACGATGCTGCTTAAAATGCAGTGAAATGCATAGGTGAATTCATGACAGTGTATCATGCACATTCGTGTAAGATATTGTGACAGAGGAATGAGGCTTTGATGATTCTAAAGAAAATTTACTTCCTTGTATGAAATTGGTTTATCCCAAATTCAATATTCTCTAGCGCATCATTCACACCAGCACAGAATTTTCAATGGAACTTGAGCTGAGGATGGACCTTCGTTGAAGATAAATCATTTTCCTTTCTTGTAGGAATTGACAAGATGGTACGAGCTAACGATTCATCAGAAGTGATCTATTTGTAGCTGATTGATGAGGAAGGTACTTCGAGATGGTGAGACAGAAATTTCCTCCAATTCTCTTTAAAATATGAAATGTTTGTAGCACTGTTGATTACGCTTCGCGAACATCCCCCAGCACGTCTGAGTAATGGAGCCGCCAACAGCCAGTAAAAGCATCGCTGTCTTCCGTTTGAATTAATGAGTCTATTGTCGTTTATTCATTAGAAACGAGTCTCCTAAGATTGTAATTGGTTTTTGAAATAAAGGTTTGTTTTGTACCTGTTAAGGAAACTAATGTTTACTGATCCACCAAAAATTGATTCTAGAAATCTGTTTCACGTGCTTAAGAAAGCTGTGCGTGAGAGGACAGACAATGAATACAGCTAATGAGTCCGTGTAGCGATGTAGGACGAGACGAAACGACTCCGTTTCAAATGTAACCGTATGCTCTGTTTTGTTCACTGTGTATAAGAAAAGCGAAAGATAGTTTTTTTACACCATGGGTAAGTTTCATTCAATGTGTCTCGCGCTTTTAAAGAGATGTGTACACTAACGACACCATTGCTTACCAAGAGTGCGGAAAAGCGTAAATATGGGACAAAGACGCCGTATGTTGTAACATAAGCCTGTAAAAATTCAAGAAGGGTGAAGTGAGTCAGTTGTGAAAACTGACGATGATTCTGCTACATACCGAATTTGTAGATACATTCATTTTTAGGGTCTCTTTGGCGGGTTGGGTCAGCTTCAAACTATGCATTCTCGCATAGCAAGTTCGTGAAATCAAGAAATTTGAAACTGAGTTTCAACATTAGCAGAATTTAAAAATTAGATTTGTGGTCTCCATGAACACACATATTATTTATTCTTAGGATCATTAAAACCGAGTTATGCCTCATGAAATTTCATTCAACAGTTTTATAGTTTGCTGTTAGAGTTATTATGTGCATTGAACTTAATATACAGACAAGTAATTAACTTCCATCAGAATACGTTGCATTGTAGCCAATGTTGACGGTGACAGGGAATCTATTTATTTGGACATATACTACGCACAGAGCAACCTCGTACAGACTACAGACTGATTACTGTCGGGGGCGCTCAGTACTTACTATTTTCACCACAAACCCCTTCTTCTTTATTTCAAACCATTTCTGGCAATGTACGAGTATTTCATAATTGTCTTAAGTCTTGCAGTAATTTTCCGTTAACACCTCTCACCTGTAATTGTGTACCTCCCCATCACTAACAACGAATAATACAAAGCGCATGTCCTATATGTCGATGGTCCGACAACTACTTTGCCAATTATCCTTAAGGTATATGTTCAGGTCAGGAAAAGAACTGCTTCTGGGAAGGACACTTTTAGTTTGAAAGCACGCTGTGGCACACTGTTTTAATCTATAAGAAATTTTATACAGTGCGTTCAAATGAATGACACATTCAAAGCGAAAAATAATCCTTAAGCTGCATGTAGCTTATCCTTCTCTCTGTACCTTCAGTCATAAAGAATAGTGACAAGGTTCCCGTTGGGTCACAATGGCAGGAGTGGCTGATTGATATTGTGAGGTTATTGATATGATTTTGCTAGCCCACACTACAAGCCGGCCTGAGTGGCCGTGCGGTTCTAGGCGCTACAGTCCGGAACCGCGCCACCGCGCCACCGCTACGGTCGCAGGTTCGAAACCTGCCTCCGGCATGGATGTGTGTGATGTCCTCAGGTTAGTTAGGTTTAAGTAGTTCTAAGTTCTAGGCGACTGATGACCTCAGAAGTTAAGTCGCATAATGCTCAGAGCCATTTGAACCAACCCACACTACAGAGAGAAGCGTAATGTTACTGATTAGATCACATACCAATATAATTTTCGCGAGTTTTGATTCTTTTAGAGCTAGTGCATCAGATTGTTAAATATCGAGTTGGCCTTGTTTAATCCTACAGTTAATTTTGGAACTAAGAAATAATAAACTTAATTGTTAATGCATCGACAAGACTAAGTTTTGGTATTTTTCTACATATACTATTCCCTTCTTCAATTTTGCCCACTGTAACTATTTGCTTGAATGTCCTGGTACCATTTAGAATGGAAATTTTATTTAAAAACTTATAAACTCTTTACATTATGATCATCAACAAGAATCCTTTATTAACCGTCTGTCCTCAGAGGCCCTTCGGTGGTGTTTGATATCTTCCCTGTTAGCACCAATACATTTTATTTTAATGAAATTATATTACTTTTCCTAATTTGTCAAGTTAGACATAATTTTGTGTAAAACTATAAAATTTTACCTGCAGCTTCGTGTTAAACTGTTGATGCACATTTTCTCCCGACACGGACCTCGCAGGCCCGTGCAGTTAGAAGCAATTTTTCAACAACTAGATGTCTACCTGTCCAGCGTCTGTTACGCCATTTGCCATTTTTGACTCGCACTGTTGTTCTTTCAGTGTCCAACGATCCTCTTTCCGATAAGCACGTGTCTACTTTGGTGTATTATTTCATAACAGTTGTTGTTGTGCAAACTGAAAATATAACGTAGAAAATGACTATCAGAGGAGGAGGTAAGGGAATTGTTGGAGCAGTCTTCTGATTCTGGAAACCCATCTACTGAATGTGAATCTTCTAGTGACAATGGTACTGAGGTACAGGTCGATGACAACTCAGAATTAGACGAAGATGATGGTCATGAAGAATCCCTTTACGGAGATGAGAAGAACGTTTTAGACCAAATTCTGTTGAGTGTTACTGTTTTCTCTTAACGGGAATGAAATATGGGCCACAGCTCCTCAAGTGGGAATTCCTAATAGGAGGAGTACAACGGGATGTATTGAAAGACGACCAGGGACCTACAAGATATTCGATCAGGGACTGTGATAATGAAGCAACTTGTTTTATATTGTTCTTTAGGGTAACACTCATTGTAAAAGTGTGTATGTGGACCATCAAGGAAAGTCAAATACTTTATGACGGGCTGGGTGGATATAGTTATATATAAAATGAGAAATTTTCTTGGTCTTCTGATCCTGACTGGCGCTTACTAGCCAAGCAATAAAGATATCAGTCTGCTTTGGAATGATGAGACTGGCCGACCACTGTTCAATGAAATTATGTCTCGCAGCAGCTTCCATGATATTCTGAGGACGTTGCGCTTTGATATTGCAGCAGCCCAGCCCGGCGTAAACAGAGTTCAAGTGACAAACTGGAACCAACCAGGGAAGTTTTTGAGATGTGGGACACTACCCTTAACGATGCCTACATTCCGGGATGGTGTGTGGCAGTGAATGAGCAGTTGGCCACACTTAGAGGTCGCCGACCATTTCGACAATACATCCCATCACAACCTAGTAGACGCGGAATAAAGTTCTGAGCAGTTTGTGACAACGGAACAACCTGCTGCTGGAAGAGTAAAGTGAATTTGGGGAAGTAGGAAGAAACTTGGGGAGAACGTTGTGAACTTCGAAAGTCTGGGCGTAGTATCAACTGTGATAATTTTCTTACATATCTTGAATTTTGATTTAGCTCATTATTTGTTGCTAGAAGATCTGACACTAGATTGTACTATCGGAAAAAACAAAGTTGAGATACCTGCCTATTTTATTACATCTAAAGGATGTGAAGTAAACTCTACACTATTTGGTTTTCAACCAGATGTGATGACAGACTCTTATCTTCCTAAGAAAAACTTGTTACCGTCCTTAGCTCTCTTCATATCCAACCAACGGTGTTATCATCACGAGTAAAGGAAACCGAAGATATTATGAGATTCAAAGCCAGAAAGGGTGGCGTTAACTCCATGGACCGGAAGAAGTGACGCTACAGTTTGAAGAGAAAAACAAGGCGTTGGCCGTTGGTGGTTTTCTTCAATATGATCGATAAGTTTAATGAATGCATATATAATTTGGATGATACTGGTTACCAATAAAAAAAGAGACCTCTGACTTCCATAACCAATTTGGGAAAGCAGCTAGCAGGGGTATAGAAGTTAATGAGTTCATTAATAGCACCGAATGAAGGAAGCGCAGTGAAACCACCAGCTAAGAAAAGGAGAAGATGTGCTTATTGTGTAGAGAAGAATAATAGAAAAAGTCAAGTTACCTGTTATAAATGCGCCAAACGTGTATGCTCAAAACAGTTTGTTATTGTCTGTTGCCCTGAGCACATTTTCAGTAAGAATAAAAGATACCAGCAAAAGTATAAAAAATGTGTTTAAAATGTAAACTTTAAATATACATACTCATTTTAACTTCAAATATACAAATTATTTGGGCCTAAAGAGTCATTCACCTCATAGGTAATCACAATAGTGTCAATTTATGTTACTTTAAACAACACGGGCCTGAGAAGCCAAACTGATAGGCAACACTATGTGGGTTTCCTGGTAAGCAGAGGGTTAAAGACCATATTTTCCAAAATAAATTTTGATTTTAGTCAGGCACAGGAAAAGATTATTCCAGTTCGTTGAATACATCGTCGAATATTTTCAAAATTCTGCCTCTGAAGCAGTTGATAAGTCACAGGGAATTACGAACTTTGTGGCTTTGTCACTGATATTAATCTGTAATATTTGTTGCCTCTACTCCTCATTCCTGTGTTACAAAATGTTCACCACATGACAAGAAAAGTGAAGCACTCAGAAGACATGGTCAGATATGCATGCATACCATTGGTGCGTATGCAGTTCTGTAAGACAGGTAGAGCGGCCACCAGAGTTCAAGAGTGTTGTTCGTGTTTAGTGTTGTTACCCATCCTGGTAACGTATATAAGGAACTTGAAGTTGTCGGACAGTCGTGAGAGACAGCATTATCGCCATGTGACTGTTTGGAAGGTGCCTAACCGTGGGCCTCCATTAAATCAACTCGTCTAATTGTGCAACATCCAGATTGGTAGGACATTCGGCTGAGGCAGTGGTCCAGTGTTGCACTGCATGTGAACGTGAGAGCAGTCATATTCGACATCATGTTTCCGGCTGAGCGTATATGACGTCCAGAAGGGACAATTGCAGTATTGTGCACCAAGCACATCGAAACTCCTTGTAACGTAGCAAATTACTGTGGGATAACATTCATTGCAGTAAGATACGCAGACTTGGAGCCAGTGGCTGAAAGGAGGCTGCAGAATTTTGTCTTAGCGATGATTCATAGCACTGTTTTTCACTATTAGAGTTACGCGGCCTCAGCAGGGTAGGTATTAGGTGGCATTTTTCTTCAACGCTGCTTTTTCGCTGCCTAGTAAGTACCTAAGATTGGAGAGTGAAGGGACGTCGAGCGGAAGCCGTACTGAGGTAGGTGGACATTTTAATAACAGCAGTACGAAAGACAAACCGACCCCGCCCCGCCGCAACCTCCACATGTGTGTTTTCCACATGAGGTGAGTAACGGGCGCTGTGCAATGTTCTGTGTCGTCCTGCACGACTGGTCAGGAACTAGCAGCAGGTGGACTAGGGAATGACCATCCTATGCTTAGGCTGTCATTAACACCACATGCTGCATTTTGCGTTGTACCATGACCAGGGAGTACGGACTACTGATGAATGACATCGCACCGTGTTCAGCAATGTACTGCGGTTCTACACTGTCCTGGATGGCCATCGTTGGCGACTACAATGGCGACCTCTGGAGAGGCACAACGGTGTTACTTCCGGCATCATGTTGGGGGCAGCCACCCGGTAAGACTTCAGATCGTTGCTGGTAGTGTCTGAGGTAACTCTGATTGCACAACAATACATAAAGCACACCTACATCAGCAGATGTTACCTTTCATGCTACAATAACGTGGTGCCATATTATGAAAGGGTAATACTTGTCCACAAACGTCTCTATGAACTGTCTGCCTGGTGATGAAGTACCCCAGTGGCCCGCACAATCCCCAGAAGGATCTCTGATAGGACATGTGTGGGACCAGCTCAGACGTCAACACCTCGCGCTGCCTGTATCCAACATATCAAGGATTATGTTGAGGTTGAACCTCATTCTTGTGTCCGAGTTGCTGACAAATAAATTTTTTCTTCTTCTTAACCAGACGTGTTTTGCTGAAGTTAAGCACCATTAGTACCAGTGTTTTTTTTTCACTTTCTTTCAATTAAATAACCGGAAAGTTTCTCTTTACTACGAGTATTTGTACCTATAGCTGTTTTCATATTTTAAGAAAAGTATTCAGCAATTTGGGGAACAGAAGATGAAATTTTCAACGCCATATCACTCATTACCAAGTAAGCTCAACAAAAAATTCTGAAACACTAGAGCAGAGCACCATAAAATTGTTCAAAAGACAAAGTACAACAGAATCTCTCGTTTACATTATGTAATACTCAAATTTATACAAGTAAATGTAAACAGCGTGTCAGCTGCTACCCATTTTATATCAAGCAAGAAAAGCTAAACTGGCTGGCTGAATCAGGAAATTAAATGTGTAGATCCCATGAAACAGGAACTCAATGTAGAACTACTCAAAATTCATACAGAACTAGAAAGTTGCATGAAAATCTCTGAAATATTTGATGAAATCATGAATACTGTCAAACAAACTACAGAAACACTAATAAAATTACAATGGGAAAAAGCAACAAGAAGAAGTAAACAAACTTTTGAAACAAAGTATTACCATAAATGTAGGAACAGAAGGCAGACAAACCACACATTCTACTGTATAAACGTTTGGTCGACCTTACTGGCACATAACTCACTATCGAAGAAACAAATCTGCTAAATAAAGCACCTAAATACGAAGTTCTCAGAAACATTACACACAAAACAATGGAGAATTTTATCACAGAAAGTGAATACATAATAAAACTACAAGAAAATAACCTGAAGTTCTTTGAGGATGCAGGAGAGTCAGTTGCAGAGTAAATTAGATGCATTATGAGGGAAAAAGAAACACTAACATTTGGTCAGGAACGAAAAAGATAAGGAGAAAAAAACATTCAGAAGAGTAATGAATAAACTTAGAAACAGTAAGGGTCTCATCACAAAAGCAGACAAAGGCAACACTATGGTCATAACGTAGCTGGAGGAATACAAAAACAAAACTGTAACATTTCTAGAAAACGACGATAAAGTAAAAATAACAAGTGATCCAACAGAAAGATACGAAAGAAATAAGAAGCAGCTTCTAAAAAATATCTGACACATACTGACAAAACAGAAAATGAATCGCTGAAACAAAAGAACTCCATGGTACCCACTCTAAACAGACCCCCAAAAACCCACGGGCACGAAAAATCGATACAACCAGTTGTAATTTCAGAAGAGGATGCTTAAAACACATACATACTTGCAGGAATATTAAGTATACACAAACAACAGAAGCAAGTAACACCTCAACATTCCCACAATAGCAACATTTACATCACTCAACGTCACATCCAGTTACACCGATATTCCCATAATAGGAACCATCAACATCATGAAATAACGATCAGAAGACTAGAAAGACTTTTGAATATATCACCTAAAAGAAATAATGAACACTCACAAAAAGGTGAACTCCCCTTGGGGTTACCACTCAGTGGATTTCTCGCTAACATCTTCCTTACAACATTGGGAACAAAGTATTTGAAAGCATAGTAAGCAACAACAACATAGTATAGTATCTTGACGTCACTATCAAGATGATATCAAAAGCCTTATAGATGATACACCCAGCTGCATCGAACAACTCTACAATGACGTAAACACAGACCATCCGACAGTAAAATTCAACTAGGGAAGAAAAACGAAAAGTTAAACTAACTTGACCTCGCAATCCACAGACACAACAACCAACCTCAATTTTCCTGATCAAGAAGGTCACCACCACCAGCACAGCCATGCACGAAAACTCAGGCCACTGAATTTTTACGTATTCCGAATAGGAAAAGACGTATCGGAGGTACAACGTAATTTGGGTGGACGTGATATCACTGCACAAATTATAACTGCTGATGTAAGTTACTTGTCCATAATAAAGTGAAAGATTGAGTACCAATAGCAGTTTTGTAATCGGCAGACGTCAAAATCGTCAAACACAGTAGTCGCTGAGAAGAGGGTGGTTGTAATTAAAATTTAGCTACTTGAACAGGTGTGGACGGAAAACAATTTACTGTATGGATACCCAACATGATAGGAAAGATGTTCAGACTGTACGCTGCAGGATTTGCATTGTTTATTAATGTCATGACTTGCCTTAGGCGCCGTTAGTAGTCCGGAGGCGTAGTGTTGAAACATAAGCGTCACTGTGAATTATAGATGCTGACGGTCCACATGGGTCTGGACAGGTTGAGCGGGCCTTTACTCGTAAAGCTATTTTATCAGAATAATAGCAATATCGATATTAGATTAATACGGAAACGTCCACTTTCCACACGAAGTTGTAGAATATGATTCGGAGATTCGAATTAACTGGCTATTTGGGAATTATTCTTGGGGAAGGCTGAAGGCCAATTGCGCGACCAATTGTTGATGATACTGTTGCCATGGCTGACAAGGGAACCTCCCCATCGCACCCTCCTCAGATTTAGTTATAAGTTGGCACGATGGATAGGCCTTGAAAAACTGAACACAGATCAATCGATAAAACAGGAAGAAGTTGTATGGAACAATGAAAAAAATAAGCAAAATATACAAACTGAGTAGTCCATGAGTAAGATAGGCAACATCAAGGAGAATATTAGCTCAGGAGCGCCGTGGTCTCGTGGTTAGCGTGAGCAGCTCCGGAACGAGAAGTCCGGTTCAAATCTTCCCTCGAGTGAAAAGTTTATTTTTTTATTTTCAGACAATTATCAAAGTTCAGGCACTCACACATAATCAACTTCGCTCTCCAAAATTCCAGGACATGTTAAAATTAGCTTGGACATATGCAGGATTTGGCGATTTACACACGGAAAAATTTGAAAACGTTAAAAACATACGTTTTTACAGAGCACAGGGATAACTGTGCGACTGTGAAACTGTTGCATTCATTTGTTGCAGTTTATGTGACAATCTCTTATGTTTTCATCACTTTTTTGGGAGTGATTATCACATCCACAAGAAAGCCTAAATCGGGCAAGGTAGAAGAATCTGTTTACCCATTCGCCAAGTGTACAGGTTAGGTGGGCCGACAACGTATTCCTGCCATGTGACGCACATGCCATCACCAGTGTCGTATAGAATATATCAGACCTGTTTTCCTGTGGACGAATCGGTTGACCTATGACCTTGCGATCAAATGTTTTCGGTTTTCATTGGAGAGGCGCGTCCTTACGTCTACTAATCGCACGGTTTTGCGGTGCGGTCGCAAAACACAGACACTCAACTTATTACAGTGAACAGAGACGTCAATGAACGAACGGACAGATCATAACTTTGCGAAAATAAAGAAAGTAAACTTTTCACTCGACGGCAGACTTGAACCAAGGACCTCTCGTTCCGCAGCTGCTCACGCTAACCACGGGACCACGGCGCTGCTGAGCTCACAGTCTCCTTGATGTTGCCTATGTTGCACATGGACTACACAGTTTGTATATTTTGCTAATTTTTTTCATAGTTCCACACAACTTATTCCTGTTTTCTCGATTGATCTGTGTACAGTTTTTCAAGGCCTATCCACTGTCCCAACTTATAACTAAATCTGAAGTGGGTGCGATGGGGAGGTTCCCTTGTGAGGATGATGGGCGCTATGTGCGATCTACAAGCAGTGCAGGAGATGTATCAGGACAACTAAACGTTCCATGGCTCACCATTCGAAAAGTGTTGCGAAAATTATGAAATGGTGTCTCTAATGCGGTTCCATGACGTTGCCAACTCAGATGGTCGTCACAGAGAGCAACGTTTTTAACTTGGGGTTCTAACCATGGTATCTAATTAACAAATGTGACCCTCTTATGTGGAACTTAAAATGTGTTTGTTTCAATGGTCTATTCGATTCTTTCTCGCCTGAATGTCTCTACAAATGTTTCCACGAAGTTTCAGTGTCCTAAGATCACTCGTTTTTCATGGTGGCCATCTCACGTAACGAAAGTTTAATTATAACCACCCTATCCATCACTAGCTGCCACCACTATGAAACCAGAATTCGAAACCTATACTTTCGAACATGAAGCATCACTATTTCCTTTTTCGTGAAACCACGAGTAGTCGCTACGTACCTGTTGTCGTAATGTACGCGACGTAGAGCTCATCTGGTAAGACAGTCCGCGCCACAATCGCACCATCTGAAACAGAAGAAACCCACAAAATTTGTTTCTGCAACAGCCAATATACATTTATGCGACAATGTTGCCTTATATAATTGCCAGAGTCAGTCGACATAAAAGTTTACTGGGTGTGGTACCACGTCATATTGTATAAAACTACTGCTGGAGAAAACCAACGTTTTGGCCACGGTTGCAGCGGCCTTCTTCTGGCACTACTGGTGCGTTCTAGATATGCAGTGTCCCTTATGTTTTGTTATTGCTGTTCACTGCGCATGCCATTACGTCATAATTTTAAAAACGTAGTTCATTTCATTGGTCACTTAAGAAAGAAGGAGAGGGAACTTTATTTTAATAGGTTACTGCGGTGGAGGGAGAGCGTAACCTCTTTTGTCTAATGGCTCTTGTATTATGTGCCATGCTTGATGGTCACCAGCAAATGAGGAGTTGGCTCCTGTTTACCAGGAGCTGGATGTCGGCATCGCAGTGGCAGTTTCTCGCCGGTAGTGCTCGCGCCTCCTGTTGACAGTGCGATCTGTTTGGTGGGCTCTGATTGCTGGCAGCCAAAATGGGGTCAGCCTCTCCATTCATGTTCTTAGGGTGTTTAAGTATTTCGATGGCCCCTCTGATTTTGCGTTTCGCCATAACCGACAGCTAGGCCAACACATAGGCTTCGCTGAATTATATTTCTTTTCCGCAGTCTTGCTGATGTTCTGCCACTGCAGAATTTTTGTGTTGCCCTAGACGAATATGTTCCCCAATGCGCATTGCTATTGGCCTGCCAGTCTCGCCGATGTATGGCGTCCGTGAATTTCTAAGGGACCAAACTGCTGAGTTCATCGGTCCCTAGTGTTAACACTACTTAAGCTAACTTAAACTAAGAACAACACACACAGCCATGCCCGAGGGAGAAGGAACCTCCGGCGGGAGGGCCCGTGCAATGCGTGACACGGTGCCTGTAACTGCGCGGCCACCCCGCGCGGCTCCACATTCGCATTCCACCTTGCACACGCCTGCAGTGTGCAATGCATCCACATTCTCCTTAGTGGAGCCTAGCACGTCCTGGGTTCTGCGACCACTAAAGAAGACAGGCTGCACCCCAACCCGACGAGGGCGTTTGCCTATTCGGTCCGTAACATTTTTCACATAAGGTAAGCGCACTGCTGCCTGCAGCTTGTCTATTTCTTGAATGAGATTTTCACTCTGCAGCGGAGTGTGCGCTGATATGAAACTTCCTGGCAGATTAAAACTGTGTGCCCGACCGAGACTCGAACTCGGGACCTTTGCCTTTCGTGGGCAAGCGCTCTACCAACTGAGCTACCGAAGCACGACTCACGCCCGGTACTCACAGCTTTACTTCTGCCAGTACCTCGTCTCTTACCTTCCAAACTTTACAGAAGCTCTCCTGCCAACCTTGCAGAACTAGCACTCCTGAAAGAAAGGATATTGCGGAGACATGGCTTAGCCACAGCCTGGGGGATGTTTCTAGAATGAGATTTTCACTCTGCAGCGGAGTGAGCGCTGATATGAAACTTCCTGGCAGATTAAAACTGTGTGCCCGACCGAGACTCGAACTCGGGACCTTTGCCTTCCGCGGGCAAGCGCTCTACCAACTGAGCTACCGAAGAACGACTCACGCCCGATACTCACAGCTTTACTTCTGCCAGTACCTCGTCTCCTACCTTCCAAACTTTACAGAAGCTCTCCTGCGAACCTTGCAGAACTAGCACTCCTGAAAGAAAGGATATTGCGGAGACATGGCTTAGCCACAGCCTGGGGGATGTTTCCAGAATGAGATTTTCACTCTGTAGCGGAGTGTGCGCTGATATGAAACTTCCTGACAGATTAAAACTGTGTGCCCGACCGAGACTCGAACTCGGGACCTTTGCCTTTCGCGGGCAAGCGCTCTACCAACTGAGCTACCGAAGCACGACTCACGCCCGGTACTCACAGCTTTACTTCTGCCAGTACCTCGTCTCCTACCTTCCAAACTTTACAGAAGCTCTCCTGCGAACCTTGCAGAACTAGCACTCCTGAAAGAAAGGATATTGCGGAGACATGGCTTAGCCACAGCCTGGGGGATGTTTCCAGAATGAGATTTTCACTCTGCAGCAGAGTGTGCGCTGATATGAAACTTCCTGGCAGCTCAGTTGGTAGAGCGCTTGCCCGCGAAAGGCAAAAGTCCCGAGTTCGAGTCTCGGTCGGGCACACAGTTTTAATCTGCCAGGAAGTTTCATGTCTATTTCTTGTTTGCAGAATAAAACTTCTTGCATAACTTGTTTACTTGTATTCGTCGACAAGGCTGTGTGGATCGAATTACGGCTATAGCCATTGGCTAGAAACGTTGTGCGTAACCTTTAAAGCTCAGATGTTATGTTTTGAGCATCACTTAGGCGCTGCGCACGGATTGCCAAAGAACGGATGACTAAGCTTTTCTGCGCTGCGTGGTGATAAGATTGAGCATGCAGATACCAATCTGTATGTGTAGGCTGCACGGGCAACACTTTCGCAATTACGGACGGCTATACTGGCGTCATGGCTCAGTGTTTCTGCGGGAGACTTCCAAATGGCTTCTTGAGTCCGTGCCACGCCGAGTTGTTGCACTAAGCAAGGCAAAACGAGGTCCGACGCAATATTAGGAGGAATCACCTCAGTGTATATTGTGCTGTTCAAAATTGTATGTTGAAACAAATGTTTCTGCTAAGGGAAGGTACACATTTCACATTTTATTTTCATATTTGTTTGTATTAATTATCAGGTATAAAATGTTCATTATACTATATAATTCTTCAGAGAAAAGTAAAACTATGTCCTCGTAAAGTTTATAAATAGTCTGAAGTGAATTGGTATATATACAAATTTGTTTACTGTTTCTTGTTAAAGAAACATAACATAACATAACACATGCATAACATCTTCTCAGATGCTAAACTTCCAAGTGGATTCGACCTATCACGCAAGACCTGGACTACTCTCAACAGAATCCGTACCAGCCATGGCCGATGCAGGGATGCTCTCTTTAAGTGGAAGAAGCTGGCTGATCCAGCCTGTGACAGCGGGGCTCCATACCAGACTGTCCACCACATTGTCAGTGAATGCAGGATTCGAGCCTATCACGGCGCCAAAGAGGACTTCCTGCTAGCAACTCCAGATGCAGTGCGCTGGATTGAAGAACTGGATATTCAGTTTTAAAGACAAACGTAAGTTTCTTGTGTGTCAATATGTACATATGTATATGTAATTTAATTTCATGATATGTCTGTATTTGCCATACGCTAAATAAATGTTTACTGTTTCAAAAAAGTCAAATAACACTGCATACGTCGAAATGATGGGTTGGTCCTTCTAGATAAACTATAATCCCCGGTTCTTCTATTGTATTGCAGTGGTTTAAATGTTGGACATTTCGTGACAGTTTTTCTTTTGTTTTAGGTCGCCTTCACGGTGTTCCAGTTTTAATGATAAATAGTGTAAGTAGGCGTACCGGACTCAGGAATCAAAATTGGCTCTGAGCACTATGCGACTTAACTTCTATCAGTCGCCTAGAGCTTAGAACTAATTAAACCTAACTAACCTAAGGACGTCACACACATCCATGCCCGAGGCAGGATTCGAACCTGCGACCGTAGCGGTCGCTCGGCTCCAGACTGTAGCGCCTAGAACCGCACGGCCACTCCGGCCGGCGACTCAGGAATCAACTGACCTTATGTTCTATCTTATTGTTCTATCTCCTCCTTAAACCTGGTCGGTGCAGGACGACGAGAAACTGTTTAGAGTGCCGGAATCGTTTTCTCCCTGCACAAAATTTCAGTTGGCCGCATTTCGGAGGTATATCTTTTTCTGTGTTTGATAAACCAGTCGTTTGGTATGTCTGTTTTGCACACATAACGAGAGCTCGACGGCCACCCACGAAAAAAGTGACAGATACGGGGCTCTGATCAATGACGTCGGCGGACGCAGTCCCGGAGCTAAATTGCCCCGCCATTTGGCCACGGACGCGGGCCTTGGGTCGCTGATTCATGGCTAATCCTATAAATAAGCCCTGAAAGGGAATCAGCGCGCAGATCTGGAGAAGGTCGTGGCCGGCACGAGACGGGCGGAAGGTATTTTTCGTTTCCCTAGATACATAACTTCTTCGAAATAACTTGTCTGTGATGGTTATGTGTCGTAGCATTCAGGGTTGCTCTAGTTCTCATTTCAGTTATAAACAAAGGCCACCATCAGTCATAAGCGCCTTCTTTATTAATAAAAAACGAAATGAAGTGCTACTGAGCAGGCGAAAAGCGTCAGCATACTCCGTAGTTTAAAAGAAAACACAATCTCTTTTGAAACAACTCTTAGTAGAATGTCGTAAAGTGAGAGTTGGTTATAATTACCGTCGCCACCTACAGGATCATCCTCACCTCAAGCATTAGGTCTTACCTTGTTTTGCGTGTCACTGTACTCGCCCGTAAGACGTGCGTACTAACACGACTGCATTTGGGACGTGGAGACAGGCTGGCCTCGGGTCGAATCGGCCCGGCGGTTCAAAGACGAGGTGTCGATGAGCCGGCCAACATAGATACTGTTTTGAGACAGTTTCCCATATTCTTTCTAGTCGTCAGTCTTCTGATTGGTTTTATGCGGCCCGCCACGAATTTCTCTCATGTGTCACCGCTTCATCTCAGAGTAACACTTGCAACTTACGTCTCCAATTATTTGTTGGATGTATTCCAATCTCTGTCTTTCTCTACAGTTTTTGTCCTCTACAGTTCTCTCTAGTACCATAGAAGTCATTCTCTGATGTCTTAGCAGATGTCCTACCATCCTGTCCCTTCTTCTTGTCAGTGTTTTCCACATATTTCTTTCCTCTCCGATTCTGGGCAGAACCTTTCCATTCCTTACCTTATCAGTCCACCTAATTTTCAACATTGGCCTGTAGCACCTGATCTCAAATGCTTCGATTCTCTTCTGTTCCGGTTTTCCCACAGATCATGTTCACTTGCTCCGTCCGTCATCGGTTTTTCTGCTGCCTAGGTAGCGGAATTCCTCAACTTCATCTTCTTCGTTCCCATCAATCCTGATGTTAAGTTTCTCGCTGTGCTCATTTCCGCTAGTTCTCATTACTTTCGTCTTTCTTCGATTTACTCTCAGTCCATAATCTGCCATCATTAGACTGTTCATTCCATTCAGAATTCTGTAATTCATCTTCACTGAGGATAGTAATGTCATCAGCTAATCGTATCATTGTTATCCATTCACCTTGAATTTTAATCCCCCTCCGAAACCTTTGTTTCATTTCCATCACTGTTTCTTCACTGTACAATTTGAACAGTAGGGGTGAAAGACTGCATCCCTGTCTTACACCCTTCTTAATCTGAGCACTTTATACTTAGTCTTCTGCTATTATTATTCCCTCCTGGCTCTTGTACACATTGTATATTATCCGTCTCTTCCTGTAGCTTCCCCTATTTTCCTCAGAATTATGAACACCTTGCACCATTTTAAATTGTCGAAAGCTTTTTCCAGATCGACTAATACTGTAAACGTGTCTTGATTTTTCTTTAGCTTTACTTCCATTGTCGACTGCAACGCCAGAATTGCCTCTCCAGTGCCTTTACTGTTCCTAAAGCCACACTGATCCTTATCTATCTTCAATTTTCTTTTCCATTCTTCTGTGCATTATTCTTGTCAGCAACTTGGATGCATGAGGTGTTAAGCTGATTGTGCCTTAGTTCTCGCACTTCTCAGCTCTTGCAGTCTTTGGGATTGTGTAGATAATATTTTTCCGAAAGTCAGATGTTATGTCGCCTGATTCATACAACCTACACACCAAACTGAATAGCTGTTTTTTCGCCACGTACCCCAATTATTTTAGAAATTCTGATGGAATGTTATGTATCCCCTCTGCCTTATTTCATCTCAAGTCCTCCAAAGGTCTTTGAAATTCTGATTCTAATACTGGATCCCCCATCTCTTCTAAATCGACTCCCGTTCCTTCTTCTGTCACATCACACAAACCTCCCCCTCATTGAGGCCATCAATGTACTGTTTCCACCTACTATCTGCTCTCTCCTCTGCATTTAACAGTACAATTCCCGTTGCACTCTTAATGTTACCACCCATGTTTTTAATTTCAAGGCCGGCCGAAGTGGCCGTGCGGTTAAAGGCGCTGCAGTCTGGAACCGCAAGACCGCTACGGTCGCAGGTTCGAATCCTGCCTCGGGCATGGATGTTTGTGATGTCCTTAGGTTAGTTAGGTTTAACTAGTTCTAAGTTCTAGGGGACTAATAACCTCAGCAGTTGAGTCCCATAGTGCTCAGAGCCATTTGAACCATTTTTTTTTTAATTTCAATGAAGGCTGTTTTGACATTTTTGTATGCAGAATCAGTTCTTCCGACAATTATTTCTTTTTCGATTTATTCACATTTTTCATGAAGCCATTAATCTTAGCTTCCCTGTTCTTCCTTTTTATTTCATTCCTTAGTGACTTGTATTTCTATATTCTTGAATTTCCCTGTACATTTTTGTACTTCCCTCATTCATCGATCAACTGAAGTATTTCTTCTGTTGCCCATGGTTTATTCACAGCTACCTTCTTTGTACCTATGTTTTCCTTTCCAACTTCTGTCTGTGATTTCCCTTTTTAGAGATGTCCATTCCTCTTCAAATGTTCTGCCTACTGAGCTATTCCTTATTGCTGTATCTATAGCCTCAGAGAACTTGAATCGTATCTCGTCATTCCTCAGTAGTACTGTATCCCACTTCTTTGGGCATTGATTCTTCCTGACTAACCTCTTAAACTACAGCCTCCTACGAGGAAAGAACGGGGATAGTTGCCGTGTCTCGCCTGAGATGCACGCTACAGAAAAGTTTAGACCACTTTCTCACTCTTACATACAGAATTTACTCTAGACGCAGATGATTGCATGCACTTCTTCTGTCTTGGGGGTGAATACGAGACTGAATGGCATAGCTATATAATCTCTTTAAATGCTTATTCAGCATCGGAGTCGACAGCCTGTTACGGCACCCATCGTTTCTTCGGTCTTCCTTGACTTCTTCTGACAGTTCACCAATGCTTCGAATCTAGGCAGGTAATATTTCGCTCCTCATTCTTTCGAAATGTTTATCCAGAGGCGTTATGTCTGGCGAACGAGGAAGCCACAACACATCTCCTCCGCGTCTAATCCAACGATTTGGGAATGATCTCTGCAACTCACTTCTAGCCATCAGCGAAAAATGTGATGAACACCCATCATGCCGATACCACATTCTGTTCCTTGTTCCTAAAGGTATTTCTTCCAATAACAGACCTAATGTTTCTTGCAGGAATGTGGTGTACTTCCTACCATTAAGATTTCATTCGATGGAATAATTCTGTCCTCCAGAATCCCACACCACACATTCCCCGACCACGGTTTATGGTGTGCAACTTGCTGCGGCCAACATGGATTTTCAGTTGGCCAATAACGCATGTTATGCAAATTAACATTTCCATGGTTCGTCATGTAGCCACATCAGTAAAGCAAATCAAATTAATAAATGTGTCATCGCTCTGAATCTGAAGTTGAGCCAATCGGCAGAATTCAATGCGACGCATACAATCCGTACCAGTTAATTCTTGGTGGAGACTGATATGGTAAGCACGATATTTATGGCGATGCAGAACACGAACAACACTACTCTGCCTCAAGCCAGATCCCCTTGCGATTCGACGCGAACTAACACAAGGATCTCGAACTGCAGTGGCAAGAGTACCAACTTCCGTCTCCTCGTTAGTGACTTTCCTTTGCCAGATATGTTTCCGGGGCGTGAAAGATCCAGTTGTTCTCAATTTATCGTACACATATTTAAATGGACGACGTGTACGGTCAGTTGGTTGAGGATATCTTCCAGCGTATAAGCCTCTAGCTCTCACTGAATTTCGTTGGCATTCTCCTTAAATGAGAAGCATATTGACTTGTTCTTTGAAGGAATACACCATTCACATTCGCTTGATTCGACGATATTAGTCTTATCGTTCCTATTAGTGTTGTACTGCGAAACCGTCGAATTTTATTTACATGTCAATGGCACGGTAGATGGATACGCAGTATTCGGGAAATATTTACTATTTGCACGATATAAGAGAGAGAATTGTCAGAGCATGTGCTTCGATAAGTGGCGAAGTGATAAAGAATATCACTCAAGCCATGATAAGAAGATTGCGGCACTGCATAGATACCAATGGTCATCACTTAGAAAACCTTCTGTAAATGGATGTTCATGCCACATTCTTGACCTTCGTTGACCTTCAAAGACCTTACTGTTACACATCATGGGATTCGTCTCGATAGCCGCTAGCAGAAAGTAAGTACCAAACTATAGCGTACAATTTAAAAAAAAAAAAAGTTGACCATATCTCTGACGCGACCCCACTTATCGACCGATGACCGTTGCTGTCTGGTCCCTTAAACCCACAAACCACAAACCAACAAACCGACCCCACTTATCAACAAAACACCAACGTCATAGACCGAGCGAAGTCGTCAAATGGTACTCTTCACAAATCTAATCTGACAAATGTGTGCTCCTTTTAGGTCATCTTCATTCCCGCCAGCAATGTGGCGTCGTCTGTAAATAAAAGGTAATTCAAGTGGTAATTTCTATTAATCTTAATTCCCTTGTTAAAAATCTCCTTCCATTTATGGATTGTGTCATCTAAATTAATGTTGAAAAGGGTGGGTGAAATGCTGCAACCTTCTCTAACGCCTTTGTCCGATATCTTGAATTTGCCAAAATACAATTACACATATTAATTCCAGAAACGGAGCTTCATTATTTAGGCATCTGTGATGTATTAAATTCATTTAAAAACACAGTTACTTCAAATCAAATATAAATTTTTCAAAGAATGCCGTTCATTTCATCGCCAAGGAGTTGGCCGCACGACGACTGTGATTTAACGACAGGCACTAAAAAATAGTTATTGTGCACATGTGGATCCAACCGGGAGGAGGGGGCATTTAGGGTCATGATTCCAATCGCAAAACAAATCCCTGAACATATTTGACTCGAAATTTTTAAGATTTTACGTGCATGAAGTCCCAGATTTCCCTGCTAACTTTGGGAGAGGAAAGTAGCATGAAAATGTTAAGCAATTTTTCAAACTACAAGCCATGTTTACAATAGCATACTTCATAGTCTTCAGACTTATTTCCATAGTCGTACTATTAAGTGAAGTAGTGATTGAGATGAGTGCACATTCCATTTTATATTGTGTAAATTATGACGTTGTCAGACTTGTGATAATTTCGTGCTATTACGGTTCTTAAAATAATTAAATGACTGGTGTTTTTGAAGTATTCTGATTCTCAGGACTGTAATATCTCGAACGTTTTTTAAAATGATGTTAAAGGGCGGATGTTACATTGTATTGCTATGTATATTAAGACATTCTATACTGTTCATATTTTATTGTTATTATTGTTGAATCTTACGCATATATAACACGTTAAAAGTGTGGGCGACTGCAAGTACTATTTGCAGTGAGGGTGGTTGGGGGGGCGGGGGTGGGGGGGGGGGGTGGGAAGAGGGTAGCAGAGAATTAAAATCTATTAGCTCTCTCGGAACCAAACCCGGACCTTGATCCATGAACGCTAATATGATGTGTCATAAAGAGCCTTAACTCATGTATCGATCGAAATTTTTATGCAACGTAAGATTTTTTAAAATGGAATGATGAACATTTTTAACGGCATTCGAAGGTGCTTGAGAAGATGGGTTCATTGATACAATGCTTCTTGATTCTGAGGCTGAAACTGTTCTCAAAATTTCATATGTGCCTTGCAGTTGATGGTAAACAATGCGAACACATGCTTAAGTGTAAAATTACGTTTCGTTAAGAAGAGTGGGTATTTTGTGGGAGACATGACGTCAGCCTTTCTGAATAAAATATTTAGTTTATTTGAAGTGTATTCCGTCTAATTACAATTTCGATTAGTATATATAGACTCATCTGTCCGACAGCAGGTGTTTTACTCTTAATAGGTATGCAGACGTCTTCATGCAAAGAGACGTCAGGTATTATTATTACTATTATTTTTAAGCCTCAGAAAGTTAATAAACTAGTTTCCTTTTTCTGTGAATAGGACCATTTATCACTATGAAATATAAACGAACCACGTCTCTATTTTGGCTGTGACAAGTTATCATCGACAGGGAGAGTTTAAAATGAAAACTGCCTGACGAAACTGTAGCTGCTACCGCCAAAATCTGGAAACGTAGACACATTTGAAACAGTTTTTCTAAGGTCCATGTGATGCGGCAGAAGCTAGTATATGCCGTAGATCCATATAGAAAAACTGCAACTGACCCTGTATCTATGTCGAACAGGAAATGAGATTTTAATTAAGTAGCATAGAAATGTCTTGCTGCATATAACGACGGAGTTCTGCTGGGTGGCGTTTACACCGCGATAAACAACTCTAGCCGCATTTCTTTCCAATTTCAGCATATACCTAGGGTTGTTTGGCGAAAGTTTCAGCCTCAAAATTAATAAGCGTTATATCATTGTACTCGCCTTTTCAAGCGCTTTCGGAGGCCATTAAAAGAAATGTATCATTCCACTTAAAAATCGTACTTGGTTGAATATCTCGCTCGATACAAGAGTTAGGCGTCTTTATTATAGACAAAAGTATTATCGAGTACCCCTTAGCGTATTACTATTTGCAGGAAATCTCATTTTGATCTCTGGAACCGTTCACGAAAGAAAAAGGGTGTTACGTTTTACGTGACTCATCCTGTACACCATGTATGAAGATGGCAGTAAATTTCCGAAACCAGTAATAACAGCGTTGTAGTAACTAGGCGATTATAGTGTAATGAATAATGCATATGTGACTGATTTACAAAATTATCCGTATTAAAAGGGATGTTTACTAGTGACACCATGATGTACAATTAATTGATACATTTTAAACCGGTTTATGACGTTCAGAGGGCAAACTTGAATGTATATGTGATGACGAAGCTGTCAGTCGATTAATCATATATTATTACGGAACAAATTGCCGAAAGCTTTAATGTGACCGTTGTAGTTATTAGGCGGTCCTGACATAATAAATTATATATAAACATTTATAAGGTCTCTTATTTCCATTTAAAATGTATCAATTATTCAGAAAATGTGTCACTTCTATTTGCATTTGGAAAGCTACAGAATGTGGAGCAGCTGATAACGAGGTGGTAAACAACCGCATTTTCTTGGGTAAGCAAGTCATGAAGCCGTGCCTCAAAATACTGACAAAGTTGTACAACGTCTCATTAGTAAACTGGGTAACATATAGGTGGAGGGGATTGTAAGAATGAAAGACATTCGAAAAAAGTAGATACCTTTACAAAGCTGCCTTCGAAACAGATGCAGTTGGTTCTTATAACCGTTAATTTTGTCACGTACATTATGAGCCAGGTGATTCTTTCCTTGCATTATCATATAGTGTTCAAAAGAATTAGAGCAGCACGTGTATCTACGTCCGATAGGTTACATCCGTTTTGATGCAGGCGATGCCTGTGGTCTTATTGCATGGCTTGCAAGCTTCGCTTTCAATTTAGGCAACGATTAAAATCATTTGCCATCTGTTGGCAATGTTATGCATTACAGTGTCAGGCCTCGGAAGAAAATGAGTACCGGTGTCCAATTGATTTTTACTGAGGTGCGCCGACGTCGGTTGTCACTTGTGGACGCTGTATCCATCCAAGCACAGGCAAAGCGACATCTTAATCCAATGCAACCTGCACGGGTGATTCGTTTAACCAAAAAAAGGATGGACCTTCGGTTGTGCTCCTAGATGCAAATGCCTCTCCATGCGTCACTTGAAGGTTGTAAACGCTCTACAGGTAGACACGTCAGTACACATGGCGGGTTAGACACAAACCCCACGTAAATACCGATATCTGGCCATTGTGCATTGCGGCGTCGTACGACTATCGCCAGCCCAATGCAAGAGGACGTCAGAAGGGTATTGGAGCTACTGTGTCCGAACATACTATAATGAACAGGTTACAGGAACGATATTACGACCCACATGTCCTGTTCGAATACAACGCCTGACACGACAACACCTTGCAGATCGCCTTCGGTTCTGCTTTTCCAGTGTCAACGGGCAACTTCGTCACTGGCAAAACGTGCTATTCGCAGACGAGTCCAGATAACTTCTGACGGAAGGTGATGGCCGTATCCGTGTACGGTGACCCATGGTTAGCGGTACCTGCCAAATTTTTTCTACAGATTTAAGAGGTTCTGTGATGTCACGGGAAGGCTTCAGTGTTGACACCATATGGACCGTATGGAACTTATCGATGTTCATGGTCACCGTAATGACAGGCAGTACATCAAACTGGTCCTGTTGGACCATGTGGTGACCGCTGGCTGCTGCATAGGGTGGTGTCCCTGAATTCCTTGTAATTCTAGGACTCATCTGGCGGGCGTCAGTAGGGATGGCTTGCGTAGTTACGATAATGAAGTAGTCGAATGGCCGGCGGTGGGTTCCGACCTGAATAACATTGCGCTTGTGTGGGACATGCTTCACAGGCGTGTTCGTGGTCGTAGTCCTCGGTCACAGACTCTACAAGAATTGTAACGGGCTCACATTGAAGAATGTGGACCTCCGCGTTCTTACTGGAGCATGCCACTTAGTCAGGCACAGAGGGCGTACATGTTATTGAAGCTCTCAAAGTCCAATGAAAAGCATCCAGGACGATGGGATGAATGATTGTTTCCACTTTGTTTTCGACACCCGTCAGACATTTCAGTTCTTTTTATGAAACAATCACGGATGTAATGGTGTATTATTGTGTACTGAATTTGTAAAATGTAAAGGAATTAAAATCCATGGAGAAGAAATAAAAACTCTGAGGTTCGCCGATGACATTGTAATTCGGTCAGAGACAGCAAAGGACCTGGAAGAGCAGCTGAACGGAATGAACAGTGTCTTGAAAGGAGGATATAAGATGAACGTCAACAGAAGCAAAACGAGGATAATGGAATGTAGTCGAATTAAGTCGGGTGATGTTGAGGGTATTAGATTAGGATATGAGATACTTAAAGTAGTAAAGGAGTTTTGCTATTTGGGGAGCAAAATAACTGACGATGGTCGAAGTAGAGAGGATATAAAATGTCGACTGGCAATGGCAAGGAAAGCGTTTCTGAAGAAGAGAAATTTGTTAACATCGAGTATAGATTTAAGTGTCAGGAAGCCGTTTCTGAAAGTATTTGTATGGAGTATAGCCATGTATGGAAGTGAAACGTGGACGATAAATAGTTTAGACAAGAAGAGAATAGAAGCTATCGAAATGTGGTGCTACAGAAGAAGGCTGCTGATTAGATGGGTAGATCTCATAACCAATGAGGAGGTATTGAATAGAATTGAGGAGAAGAGGAGTTTGTGGCACAACTTGACAAGAAGAAGGGACCGGTTGGTAGGACATGTTCTGAGATATCAAGGGATCACAAATTTAGTACTGGAGGGCAGCGTGGATGTTAAAAATCGTAGAGGGAGACCAAGAGATGATTGCACTAAACAGATTCACAGGGATGTAGGTTGCAGTAGGTACTGGGAGAAGAAGCACAGGATAGAGTAGTATGGAGAATTGCGTCAAACCAGTCTCTGGACTGAAGACCACAACAACAACAACAACAATAAAGGTGTAGTTGGGTAACGTAGCCAGTCCTCAATTATTGCTCAATGGAGTGTGGCAGATGATCAGAGTCATGTTTTTACAATGAATTGAACATCCTCAGCTGCTTACAGGCGTTGACATACGTCAACGGCGACAGGTGAAAATGTATGCCCCGACCGGTACTCGTACCCGGGATCTCCTGCTTACATGGCAGACGCTCCATCCATCTGATCCACCGAGTACGCAAAGGATGGCACGACTGTAGGGATTTATCTCTGGCACGCCTCCAGAGAAACCCACATTCTCAACGTATTGTCCCGCACTACATTCGTAGTGCCCCCGCCCATTATACTCATTACTCGCGGCGCGTTGTCGATTCCCGTAAGAGTTCGGGCACTGTTTGTGCATTCGCACAGAAGAAGATGATGGTCAAGTGGCCGGTGAGCCTTAACTATATATTTACTAAGGTGGTATCTGTTCTTTCGAACATGTCCGAAAGAACAGACACCATCTTAGTAAATATAGAGTCATGTTTCCTAATTCTTTTGAGCAGCGAATGTCAGTTACACGACTAGTTGTATCAGTGACAGAGACGTTGTGCGCACGTGACGGAACGAGGCCAGAACACGGTGCAATAGGACCACGTGGGAGTACTTTAACTTGCCCAGCGGGCGAGCTACGAGATCTCTCGGGTGCCGGTATCTGGTGGGCCCAGGTTAGTGAAATATTCACGGCACTGCGGAGAGCATTTGAGGTGTAATACGTGAGGCGGTACTCACAGCTGCGGCCGGACGCTGCGGCAGCGGACTGCGCTGTGGTCAGGCGGCGGCCGGCGTGGGGGCGACGGGGACGGCGGGGTCAGCGGGGGCGGGCCGGGGTCACCTCGAGTCGGAGCCCTCGTTGTTGGGGTCGCTGTCGTCCCCAGCGGCGCCCGCCACGGCGCCGGCACCTCTGCCGGACACCTGCCGGCCGCGGCTGCCCGAAGACCCCGACCTGGCCGCACAACAACAACACACTGCCACTGCCCGGTGTTCGGTATCGATATCCGTACCTGAAATAATTGTATCGATACTTCGACTATTCCGGGACAAAAGCGTCGATAGCGACAGTATCGCAAAATACTAACTGCACTTTAAAGTGGTTTTCCTTTTTTCTTTTTCTTTTTTTTTTTTAAAAGTGCTATCAAGATATTAGCAGTAAATTTTCAGAGTGTTCGGAATAAAGTTCCTGAATTTACTGCACTCCAGGAAGCGTGTCGTGCGCAATTTACTCTCGGGACTGAGACCTGGCTCAACCCTGAGATAGGAAGTTCTGAAATATTTAGTGAGGGTTGGAACGTGTATCGGAAAGACAGATTAGACACCGTAGGAGATGGTGTCTTCATTGCAGTTGACAAAAATATTGTGTCTACTGAGGTCGAAGTAGTGTGTGATTGTGAAGTTATCTGGACACGTTTAACAGGGCTAGGGGAAATAAAGTTAATTGTTGGGTGTTATTACTGGCCACTAGGTTCCACCGTGACAGTTCTAGAATCATTCAAAGGGACTGTATACTCTGTATCGCAGAAGTACCTGGATCATGCTATATTAGTCGGAGGCGACTTCAACCTACCTAGTATAGACTGGGATGTCTATGGATTCATTATAGGTGGTACAGACAAGCCGTCGTGTGAATTACTTTTGAACACATTATCCGAAAACTGTCTTGAGCAGCTGAATCGACAGCCATCACATGATGGAAATATTTTAGATCTGGTAGCCACGAACAGACCAGACCTCATCGACGGTGTGAGTGTTGAGACAGGGATTAGTGATCATGATGTCGTTACGACTATGGTTACGAAAGTTAAAAAGTCGGTGAAGATGGCTAGGAGAGTATTGTTACTAGAAAGAGCAGATAAGCAGTTGTCAGCATCCCACTTAGTAAATGAATCGACTTCATTTACTTCCGGTACGATGGACGTGGAAGAATTATGGGCAAATTTTAAACACATTGTAAATCACGCATTGGACAAGTATGTGCCGGGAAAGTGGGTTACGGACGGAAAAGACGCACTGTGGTTTAACAGCGCAATTCAGAGAATGCTCAGGAAGCAAAGACAGTGGCACTCGCGGTACAAGAAAGATCGGGAGAATGAGGACAGGCAAAAATTAGTAGAGATTTGTGCTGCTGTAAAAAGAGCGATGCGCGAAGCATAGAACCACTACCACCGTCATACCTTAGCAAAAGATCTTGCTGCAAACCCAAGGAAATTTTGGTCTTACGTAAAATCAGTAAGCAGGTCGAAGGCTTCCATCCAGTCACTCACTGATCAGTCTGGCCTGGCAACGCAAGACAGCAAAACGAAATCAGAAATTTTAAATTTAGCATTTGACAAATCTTACACGCAGGAGGATCGTACAAACATACCGCCGTTTGAGACTCGTACAGATTCCCGTGTGGAGGACATAGTAATAGACATCCCTGGGGTTGTGAAGCAGCTGAATGGGTTGAAAATAAATAAATCGCCAGGTCCTGTTGGGATTCCAATTCGGTTTTACAAAGAGTACTCTATTGCATTGGCTCCATACTTAGCTTGCATTTATCGCGAATCTCTTGCCCAACGTAAAGTCCCGAGCGACTGGAAAAAAGCACAGGTGACGCCTATATATAAGAAGGGTAGAAGGACGGATCCTCAAAATTACAGACCAATATCCTTAACATCGTTTGTTGCAGGATTCTCGAGCATATTCTCAGCTAGAATATAATGAATTTCCTTGAGACAGATTCGTTGCTGTCCATGCATCAGCACGGCTTTAGAAAGCATCGCTCCTGCGAAACGCAACTCGCCCTTTGTTCACATGATATCTTGCGAACCATGGATGAAGGGAAGGGTATGCCATATTCTTTGACTTCCGGAAAGTATTTGAATCGGTGCCCCACTGCAGACTCCTAACTAAGGTACGAGTTTATATGGGATTGGTTCCCAAATATGTGGCTCGAAGACTTCTCAAATAATAGAACCCAGTACGTTGTCCTCGATGGTGAGTGTTCATCAGAGGTGAGGGTATCATCTGGAGTGCCCCAGGGAAGTGTGGTAGGTCCGCTGTTGTTTTCTATCTACATAAATGATCTTTTGGATGCGGTGGATAGCAATGTGCGGCTGTTTGCTGATGATGCTGTGGTGTACGGGAAGGTGTCGTCGATGAGTGACTGTAGAAGGATACAAGATGATTTGGACAGGATTTGTGATTGGTGTAAAGAATGGCAGCTAACTCTAAATACAGATAAATGTAAATTAATGCAGATGAATAGGAAAAAGAATCCCGTAATGTTTGAATACTCCATTAGTAGTGTATCGCTTGACACAGTCACGTCGATTAAATATTTTGGCGTAACATTGCAGAGCGATATGAAGTCGGACAAGCATGTAATGGCAGTTTTGGGGAAGGCGGATAGTCTTCTTCGGTTCATTAGTAGAATTTTGGGAAGATGTGGTTCATCTTTCAAGGAGACCACTTATAAAACAGTAATACGACCTATTCTTGAGTACTGCTCGAGCGTTTGGGATCCCTATCAGGTCGGATTGAGTAAGGACATAGAAGCAATTCAGAGTCGGGCTGCTAGATTTGTTACTGGTAGGTTTGATCATCACGCGAGTGTTACGGAAATGCTTCAGGAACTCGGGTGGGAGTCTCTGGAGGAACGGAGGCATTCTTTTCGTGAATCGCTGCTGAGGAAATTTAGAGAACCAGCATTTCAGGCTGACTGCAGTACAATTTTACTGCCGCCAACTTATATTTCGCGGAGAGACCACAAAGATAAGATAAGAGAGATTAGGGCTCGTACAGAGGCATATAGGCAGTCATTTTTCCCTCGTTCTGTTTGGGAGTGGAACAGGGAGAGAAGATGCTAGTTGTGGTACGAGGTACCCTCCACCACGCACCGTATGGTGGATTGCGGAGTATGTATGTAGATGTAGATGTACCAAAGAACGATTTCCATCGAATACAGGCGAAATAAGCGAAATGTTGAAATAGTTCTATGATTTGATGAACGAATTTCACTATCGTAAACCGGGGTGACTTTTTGCCGCGCAGGTGACTTCGTGCCACCCGCACTTTCTTTCGAACCAGTGCATCCTAGTAGTTCGAGATGTCCCCATCATAAGAGTTGAAGTGCCTAAAACTTTGCTGGCTGGTGCTGTCATCTGCAGATGTATTCATTTATTACGTCCTACTTCGGATGGTCCCAGCAAACCGTCTGCAGCAGTCTGTGTATTCTGCGTTATGAGCCTGTTAATCGAGATCTTTCTATTGTGGATCACCAAAGAAAGAATATCAGCAAACTCTGGTTAGTATATAGTTTTTGCTACATTACTCATTAGTCTGATGCGACAACGTATTCATAAATTCTCTCACTGATGGTTTTGGCACGTGAGTGAGATTTGTTAAAATCTGGAAGATACAGGGATGACTTTGCACCACGTTTTCATTGAGGCTTTATGTGACTTTTCAATAACGTACGGTACAGGTATTCATAACATTAATTGGCTGTTGCAGAATATGCCACGGACATACAGAAACGTCGTAAATTATTGTTCCTACGCCAACTACACTGATGGAGAAGGCGCTTCAAGAAATTAATGAGAAGAAAATCTCAATTCGTTTAGCAGCTACCAAAAATGGCATTCGCCGAAACACCCTCATGAACAAATTTTATGGGAAACGTCATGCACTAGTGGGTCGAAAACTGTACTTGAAAAAGAAGAGCATATGTTTGTCGCACATGCTGTGACAATTTGTTATTATGGTTTCCAATTTTCGTTACTAGATTTGCAGTCCACTGCAAAGGCGTATCTCGAGCGATATGTTCGCATAGTGTCATCCTTCTTCTGTATTCCTGACTTTGAAAAAATATAGGACCAGTAAATCTGTAAACTACTGCAGAACTTGTAATAACATATTAAATACTCAATAAAACAAATTTATTTTAGAGTTTTTTTCCTCTTATTGTCACAAAGTTACCTTTTAGGTGGTTGGCTTTGGGCCGCTCACTGTTTATCATTTAAAAATCCAAGAACATGACTATGACACAAAGACCCCACCCCCGGCAATGACGTGACTTTGTGCCACGTTTCTGACAATATTTTGATAGAAATGTGTACTACAGAAAACCAGCACCAAGTTTATTTTGTGAGACATACGTTAAAGTTATATACACCTTCAGAATTTACGAAAACATTTTCTCTAGTAAGCAGTTTCTTGCAGAAAATCTTCAAAAGTGGCTCAAAGTCACCCCAGTTTATGGTATAAATCGTATATTAACATCGGCAGTAAGAGAGAAATGTTGGGGTAACCAAAAACAAAAGTTTACGCAAAGACATAAATTTCATCCCCCCTGCAGGTCCGGGGGTTAGAATAGGCCCGAGGTCTTCCTGCCTGTCGGAAGAGGCGACTAAAAGGAGTCCATCCCCCTCAAGGGGGTAGTTAGCGCCTGCGTCCGGAGATGGACGGTCCCACGACCTATATTTGTGGTCTTTTTGGTTTTTCACTTCTCGTTTCTTCCTTCTTTGGTTGGTTCCTTTCTTTGTTCTTCTCCATCTCACTGTCTTCCTTACTCTTTCCCTTGCGTTCTTCTCCTTGCGTTCTTCTCCTTGCGTTCTTCTCCTTGCCTTCTTCTCCTTCCCTTCTCTGGTCTCCGCTTCGGCGTTTCAGTCAGTCTGTCCTCTCTCTCTTCTTTTCCTCTTCTTCCTTCCTCCCTGTGCGCGCCTGAAGGCCGTCCCACGCGTTCGCACGCGTAGCCGGTGATGGGGTAACGCGTAATTCCCCGCCCTGGGTAGACATGTAAGGCACGCACGTACCCCCTGGTAAAGGCCAGGCCCGGGGAGGGGTGATTGCCTGAGTTGATACCTTCTGACCATGCCGATTGGTCCCTCCGTCTGTTTCTCGGGAGGTGTGACCTGAGGTGTAAACATTCACCTAAGGCGGGAGTGCCCTCTGAGAGGGTCCCCATAAGGAAGGAGCGCGCCATCGGAGACGCTGGCAATTATGGGGGATTCTTCCGCAATGGATTTCTCTTCTTCTCTCTTGACTTCTGCCCACAAACGGAAACATGACCAGCCTCCAGTGACAAAAGTACTACCGCCTACCCCACAGTTCCTAGTCATTTCTCGATCCGAGGAGGGAAAGGATTTTTCCTCTGTCAACCCTTTCGTTATCCAGAAGGGCGTAGATGCCATAGCCGGTACTGTTAAGTCTTGTACGAGGTTGCGTAATGGTGCCTTGTTACTAGAAACTGAGAGCGCCTTTCAGGCACAGAAACTGCTTCGAGCCACACTCCTGTACACATTCCCTGTCCGGGTGGAGGCTCACCGAACTTTGAATTCGTCTCTTGGTGTGGCCTATACTAGATCCCTCGACGGATTGACTGACGAGGAGATTCAGTCTTTCCTCGCTGAGCAGGGCGTGACGACTGTCCATAGGGTCATGAAAAAGGTCAACAATGACCTTGTACCGACCCGGACACTTTTATGACCTTTGATAGTGTTAAGCTGCCATCGCGCATCAAAGCTACGAGGTTATTTCAGTTCGCCCCTATGTCCCGACACCTACGCGCTGCTACCAGTGTCAGCGTTTCAATCACACTCGACAGTCTTGTTCCAATGCGGCTAAATGTGTCACTTGTGGCAGGGATGCCCATGAGGGTGACTGTCCACCTCCGTCTCCTCGTTGTGTGAACTGCCAGGGTGACCATGCAGCATCCTCCCGCGACTGTCCCGTCTATAAGGAAGAACGCTGTATCCAAGAAATTCGGGTCAAAGAGAAAGTGTCCACCTCGGCTGCTCGCAAGCTATTGGCTAGTAGGATGCCCACGCTGCTCCCAGCGGGGAAATACAGTACTGTCCTCGCCTCTCCTCGGACTACCAGGGAGGTGGCAACCCAGATATGCGATCTGATCTTCAGCACCACGGTCGTCCGTTCGGCCAGTGCTAAGATCGCGCGGTCGACGTCTCCTCTTCCTCCCATCACCCCACAGACACCAGCCCCTTCATCAGCTTCTGCTAAGACGAAGACCCAGAAGTCAGATGCACGGGCCTTCAAGAAGGAACCGTCCCGTGCAGACTTCCTACGTACCTCGACCTCCCAGCCATCGACCGGTACTTCCACCAAACGACCTTCCAAGAAGGCTCATAGGAAGCACAGTTCTCCTTCTCCGCCACGGCGCATTTCTTCTCCTGCGCCACCCAGCGGTTGCCGCCCCAGGCCGTCATCCGTTTCGCCTGGCCGCACCACTGGTAGCCGAACATCTGGCCGTTCACCGGCGGATGAAGCTCCCCCTCCCGGCCATCTTACCAAGATGGCCGATGAACCTATAGAACCAATGGACGATGACTGTCCGCCTACTGATAGCGGCGGCAGTGCTCGCTCGAAGCCAGGCCCTCAGTGGCCTTCGAGGTGACCCCTTCTTTCATCTTCCTTTTCTTCTTACGATGGCACTTATTCACTGGAATATTCGCAACATTCGCTCCAACCGAGAGGACTTGAAGTTGCTGCTCCGCTTGCACCGTCCGCTCGTCGTAGCCCTCCAGGAAACGAAGCTACGCCCATGCGATCAAATTGCCTTGGCACACTACACCTCTGTGCGTTTTGACCTACCCCCTGTGGTAGGTATCCCGGCTCATGGAGGGGTTATGTTGCTGGTCCGGGATGATATTTACTACGATCCCATCACGTTGCACACCGGCCTGCAGGCAGTTGCCATCCGAATTACTCTCCCCACTTTTACATTTTCCATTTGTACCGTTTACACTCCATCGTCGTCTGCCGTTACCAGGGCAGACATGATTCAACTTATTGCTCAGCTACCTGCACCATTTTTGTTAACTGGAGACTTCAATGCCCATCATCCCCTTTGGGGCTCTCCAGCATCTTGCCCGAGGGGCTCCCTGTTAGCAGACCTTTTCAACCAGCTCAAACTTGTCTGCCTCAATACTGGCGCCCCTACTTTTCTTTCGGACACATCTCACACCTATTCCCATTTAGACCTCTCTATATGCACTACCCAACTTGCACGCCGGTTTGAGTGGTATGCATTTTCTGATACATATTCGAGCGACCACTTCCCGTGTGTAATCCATCTCCTGCAGCATACCCCCTCTCCGTGCTCATCTAGTTGGACCATCTCCAAAGCAGACTGGGGGCTCTCCTCTTCCAGGGCGACCTTTCAGGATCAAACCTTCACAAGCTGCGATCGTCAGGTCGCACACCTCACGGAAGTCATTGTCACTGCTGCTGAATATTCCATCCTTCACCCTACTTCTTCTCCACGTCGCGTACCGGTCCCCGGGAGGACCGCAGCATGTAGAGACGCTTTACGTGCTCGTCGACGTGCTTTACGCACCTTTAAACGCCACCCTACAGTGGAGAATTGTATCAATTATAAACGATTACGTGCACAGTGTCGTCGTATTATTAAAGAAAGCAAGAAAGCCAGCTGGGCTGCTTTCACAAGCACCTTCAACAGTTTTACTCCTTCTTCTGTTGTGTGGGGTAGCCTGCGCCGGCTATCTGGCACTAAGGTCCACTAACCAGTTTCTGGCTTGACGGTCGCGAATGACATCCTTGTGGCCCCTGAGGATGTCTCCATTGCTTTTGGCCGCTTTTTCGCAGAGGTTTCGAGCTCCGCTCATTACCACCCTGCCTTCCTCCCCCGCAAACAGGCAGAGAAGGCTAGGCCACCTAACTCCCGCTCCTCGAATCGTGAAAGTTATAATGCCCCATTCACCATGCGGGAACTCGAAAACGCACTTGGCCGGTCACGGTCCTCCGCTCCAGGGCCTGATTCTGTTCATATTCAGATGCTGAAGAACCTTTCTCCTGCGGGTAAAGGTTTTCTTCTTCGTACTTACAATCGCATCTGGATTGAGGGACATGTTCCCGCATGCTGGCGCGAGTCTATTGTTGTCCCGATCCCTAAGCCGGGGAAGGACAAGCACTTGCCTTCCAGCTATCGACCCATCTCGCTTACCAGCTGTGTCTGTAAAGTGATGGAGCGAATGGTTCACTCTCGTTTGGTCTGGCTGCTCGAGTCTCGACGCCTACTTACCAATGTACAATGTGGATTTCGTAGGCGCCGCTCTGCTGTTGACCATCTGGTTACCTTGTCGACCTTCATTATGAATAACTTCTTGCGGAAGCGCCCGACCGCGGCTGTGTTCTTTGATTTGGAGAAGGCTTACGACACCTGTTGGAGGGCGGGCATTCTCCGCACCATGCATACATGGGGCCTTCGCGGTCGCCTCCCTCTTTTTATTCGTTCCTTTTTAATGGATCGACAGTTCAGGGTACGTGTGGGTTCTGTCCTGTCAGACACCTTTCGCCAGGAGAATGGGGTACCACAGGGCTCAGTTTGCAGCGTCGCTCTCTTCGCCATAGCGATCAATTCAATAATGGATTGCCTCCCAGCTGATGTATCAGGCTCACTTTTCGTGGACGATTTTACCATCTATTGCAGCGCGCAGCGTACATGTTTCCTGGAGCGCTGTCTTCAGCGTTCTCTTGACCCTCTTTACTCTTGGAGTGTCGCCAATGGCTTCCGTTTTTCTGCCGAGAAGACGGTCTGTATTAACTTGTGGCGCTACAAAGAGTTTCTCCCACCGTCCTTACGACTCGGTCCCGTTGCTCTCCCATTCGTGGAGACAACAAAATTTTTAGGTCTTACATTTGACAGGAAACTTAGCTGGTCTCCACATGTATCATATTTGGCTGCCCGTTGTACCCGTTCTCTAAATGTCCTCCGTGTTCTCAATGGTATGTCGTGGGGAGCGGATCGAACCGTCCTACTTCGTCTATATCGGTCGATCGTCCGCTCCAAGCTGGATTATGGGAGCTTCGTATACTCCTCTGCACGGCCATCCATCACGCCGCCTCAACTCCATACAACATCGGGGTTTACGACTTGCGATCGGAGCGTTTTATACTAGTCCCGTCGAGAGTCTTCATGCTGACGCTGGTGAATTGCCACTCACCTACCGGCGCGATATACGAGGTGTGGCTAGAAAAAAACCGGACTAGTACTGGTGAAACAATAAAACGAATGCAATAATGCTGAAAGTCGCGTGGCCTGTCACGTGACTCTCACTCCGCCTACTGCTCGAGTTTCATCTGCCTCCTGCACTCAGTCTGCCCGTGGCGTCTGTTTTAAGTAGTTGACGTTTTGTCTGTGCGTCGGAAAATGTTGAGTGTACAGAAAGAACAGCGTGTTAACATCAAATTTTGTTTCAAACTAGGAAAATCTGCAAGTGAAACGTTTGTAATGTTACAACAAGTGTACGGCGATGATTGTTTATCGCGAACACAAGTGTTTGAGTGGTTTAAACGATTTAAAGATAGCCGCGAAGACACCAGTGATGACACTCGCACTGGCAGACCATTGTCAGCAAAAACTGATGCAAACATGGAAAAAATCGGTAAACTTGTTCGACAAGATCGCCGTTTAACAATCAGAGCAGTGTCTGAGTTAACAGGAGTTGACAAGGAAAGTGTTAGGCAGATTCTTCATGAAAGTTTCAACATGAACAAAGTGTGTTCAAAAAAGGTTCCAAAGTGTCTCACAATTGAACAGAAGGAACACCGAAGAACGATTTGTTCTGACATCCTGGAAAACACTGAAAGTGATCCCACCTTCTTACAAAATGTTATTACTTGCGATGAATCGTGGTTTTTTACTTATGATCCCGAAACTAAACGCCAATCGATGCATTGGAAAACTCCTGTTTCTCCACGAATCTCAAAATCGAAATTCAAGGCAATGATGATTGTTTTTTTTTTTTGACATCAAAGGGATTGTGCACATTGATTGGGTACCAGAGGGACAAACAGTGAATCAGCATTACTACATTAGCGTCCTGGCTACCCTACGTGAGCGAGTACGGAGAAAACGGAACGATTTGTGGAGAAAAAAGTCATGGATCCTTCACAAAGACAATGCCCCAGCTCACAGTGCGTTGTCAGTGAAGACGTTTTTGGCAAAACGCAACATTCCCATCTTAGATCATCCACCCTACTCACCTGATTTGGCCCCCTGTGACTTTTTTCTTTTCCCTAAAGTCAAGTCAGCTTTGAAAGGAACTAGATTTGAGACTGTTGAAGCAGTAAAAGAAAAAGCGACGGAAGTAATGTATGGACTTACCGAAAATGATCTGCAGCATTGCTATGAACAGTGGAAAATTCGTATGGAGCGGTGTAGAGACCGAGGAGGAGACTACATTGAAGGAGATAACATGAAATTGTAAATAATTGTAAATAAATGTTTTTTCCAGCATCAGTCCGGTTTTTTTCTAGCCGCACCTCGTACTGCTATGTCGGTATGCCTGTCGGCTACTGTCAATGCCCGACCACCCGTCTTATCGTTCCTGTTTTGACGACTCTCTCGACCGTCAATACGGGTTGTATGTCTCTGCCCTGCTACCCCCTGGAGTTCGCTTTCGTCGCCTCCTTCAACACCTTAATTTTTCACTCCCTGCAACCTTTAGCGTGGGCGAGAGCCACACGCCACCTTGGCTCCAGGATCAGGTTCGCGTTCACCTTGACCTCAGCTCGCTCCCAAAGGAGGTTACCCCCGGTTCGGTCTACCACTCCCGTTTTGTCGAACTTCGTTCGAAGTTCATTAATATGACCTTCATTTATACAGATGGCTCTAAGACCAATGACGGGGTCGGGTGTTCTTTTACTGTCGGGGCACAAAGTTTCAAATACCGGCTCCATGGCCATTGTTCGGTCTTCACAGCTGAGCTCTTTGCCCTCTACCAGGCTGTTCTTTACATCTGCCGCCACCGACATTCTGCTTATGTCATCTGCTCCGATTCCCTGAGCGCCATCCAGAGCCTCAGTGATCCGTACCCACTTCACCCTTTCGTGCACCGGATCCAAAGCTCTCTTCAGCAGCTGGTGGACGTCGGTTCTCCGGTTAGCTTTATGTGGGTTCCTGGCCATGTCGGTATCCCTGGGAACGAAGCTGCAGATGCCGCGGCCAAGGCTGCGGTCCTCCAGCCTAGGACAGCTTCTTGTTGTGTCCCTTCGTGAGATTGGAGCAGGGTCATTTGTCGGCGCATTTTATCTCTGTGGCATGCCGATTGGGCTGCACTTAGAGACAACAAGCTTCGGGCCTTGAAACCTCTTCCCGCGGCTTCGACGTCCTCCTCACGCCCTTCTCGGCGGGAGGAAGTAGTTTTGGCCCGGTTACGAATTGGACACTGCCGGTTCAGCCATCGCCATCTGCTGACGGCTGCGCCGGCGCCGTTCTGCCCATGTGGGCAATTGCTGACGGGCCGCCACATTTTAACGTCCTGTCCGGATTTTAACACACAGCGTCTTGATCTTGGCCTGCCATGTACTCTCGATGCCATTTTAGCGGATGACCCACGAGCAGCTGCTCGCGTTCTTCGTTTTATCAACTTAACAACCCTCTCGAAGGACATTTGATTATGCTGTTTCTTTTTTTAATCCTATGCCTGTCAGTCTGTCTTTTATCGTGTTTTCCGTTTCGTTGCTGTTTTAAACTTGTGACTCGCGGTGCATTCCTAACGTAGTCTGGGCGCTAATGACCGTTGAAGTTGTGCGCCCTAAAACCAACAAAAAAAAAAAAAAACATTAATTTCATGCAACAACAGTGTAACGCAATCCAAGTCAGGTTTCTGGTTCATGCAACCAGCGGATTAAGAAGTTTAGATAAAGGTCTCCGAGCGAAGCCCTTATAATCATAAGAAAACATTTTAAACATGAAAAAAGCCGTACAGGAGTTTGAGCTGGGAAATATGAATTCGACAGTCATCTCCTGTTGCAATATCCTTCAAAAGAACAGTGATACACACCTAAGAATTCGATAAAATCCGAAAACAATCGTAAGAGCTCCCCAACAGCATCTCCCCCGAGTTGGTAACGAAGACAAAATTCCTTGGGTAAACCCCCATCCCCTAACTTTATTAAGTAGTCCTCACGTATTATAGTGTTTAGCTTCCGGCTACTTGTATGAGTTTCCTGCCCAAATGACATTTCTCCGGAATCTCTTCAGAAGACGTCCAATTAGGTAGCTATACGTTAATAGACTATAGTTAGATACGGGTACATTCTGCCGAAAAGCGAACATAAGCCCGTTGGAGTGTCCGTATGTGCCCCTTGCTTGTCAGTATTGTGGGCATACATCAGTCATTTCGATATATTGCCCTAACAGGTATAGACTAGGTTGTGGTACGTGATTAGTGGAGCACAAGGTTCCGATTGACTCTCTCCTTGAATGAGGGTTTCGGATAATAGAGAGTGTTGCGTCTCATTCCTAATGCACAACAAAACTGTTTAAAAGTTCTGGAAGTGAACCTGGTAGCATTATCCGATAGCACAATCTGCCGTGGACCAAAGATACAATACGAGCGATGTATAAGTAGGATCGTCCTTATATCGAATTCCATACCCGTCCAAATAAACTTATGAATCTGCCCATAGATGATTCACAGTATGCAAATGGCACAGGTACAGGGTGTCCAGAAAAGGACTCCCTGATTTCAAAATTAAATATCTCGAAAACAAAGATCGATAGAGGAATGCAGTAAACGGTATGTTTATTGTGAAAGCTGTAAGAAGTTTATACAGCAGTTTGAAATAATAGTTACAAAAGCTGCTAACAGATGGCGCTGTAATCACTATCATACGTAATGCCTAGTATAGTGATTCGAAGCCCAGAGCGATCAGTTCCACTATTGAAACGTGAAAGGAGGTTAGCGTACCGAAGGAAGAGATTAAAACCATGTACTCCATTGAACAACTCGTTTTTCTGGTGCTAGAGTACCACAGGTTAGAAGAGAGTCCTACGGCAACAGGGCGAAGTTTTCAAGCATGATTTAATGTTCCAAAAGGACCCGATGCGAAAACCATTCGTACGTTCTTCGCAAAATTTCAACGAACAGGCAGCGTAACTGATGATCTAGTGGGGCATGTTGGCCGCAAGCAAACCGCAGTTACGCCTGAAAATATCGTCACAGTTTCTGGAATTATTCAGCGAAATCCAATGTCATCCGTCCGTAGAATTGCATCTGAGACTGGTTTGAAGTGTTCCAGCACGCAGAAAATACTGAGAAAGAGCCTACACACGTTTCCATTCAAAATTCAAACGCACCAGGCCATACCCGTACGAGCTGTGCAACAAAGGGTTGCCTTTGGTAATCAGATGCTCACAATGATTGATAGTGAAGGATTTGATGTTGGCTGCATCTGGTTTACAGATGAAGCACGCTTCCACCTGAATGGATGCGTGAATAAGCAGAACTGGCGATTTTGGGGTTTCGAAAAGCCATTTGGTGTGAAGCGAAACCCCTGTATTCTCCTAAAGTTACTGTGTGGGCTGCAGTATGCAGCACAGGCATTATTGGCCCTTTCTTCATTCGAGAAACGGTCACTGGTGCACGTTACGTTGCAGTTTTGGAACAATTGGTCGCCACACAGCAAGCGTTAGAGGATCGACCAGGTACTGAATGGTTTATGCAAGATGGAGCCAGACCACATCGGACCGAACAAGTGTTTCGCTTTCTTGAGGAATACTTCGGGAATCGAGTTATTGCTTAGGAATTTTCCGAAATTTACTGGTGCAGGCATGGATTGGCCGCCATATACGCCGGATTTGACTCCTTGTGACTTTTTTTTGTGGGGCACAGTGAAAGACATGGTCTACCCGAAGCATCCTGCCACGCTGGACGAGCTTGAATCTGCGATCTCTGTGGCATGTGAATCCATTTCGGTTGAGACACTACGAAATGTGATGGCGAATTTCATTCTTCGTTTGCCTCTGTAGTGCCAATGGTGAACATTTTGGAAACATTGTGATGTGATTGTTTGCAAAGATTGTTTTCATACGATTATTTCACTTATGTATGCTGATATGAGCTGTACAGCGTACAGAGCCATCTGTTAGCAGCTTTTGTACCTATTATTTCAAACTGCTGTATAAACTTCTTACAGCTTTCACAATAAACATACCGTTTACTGCAGTCCTCTATCGATCTTTGTTTTCGAGATATTTAAATTTGAAATCAGCGAGCCCTTTTCTGGACACCCTGTATAAGCTTGACGGGAACTTCGACCTTAGGGCAATGAAAATCCCTGACTCTACAATAATTATCCTCTTCACCTCTCGCCAACTTGTCTCACTGTCTAGATTTTCAATCTCCTCCTGACAGCTAGTGCTCCACTTAAACTGCGCCGAAATCTTCCCTAAAATAGGATCAATTATCTGAGAATTCAGGAGCACTCCCCCATTTTTCTTATTCAAACTCCACCAAAATCACACTGAAACAATACATTGTCGGTACTCTTACAAGCTGAATTTCAAACTGGAATGCTGATGCAGTAGACAATCTCGCTGTCCTACGAGGCGTATTCGGATTTTGCGCGAAATGGAAACCACTGCGAAAGTCCTATGTAGCTTTGCATAGATGTGTTGCGCCGTGTCTTTAGTGTGCCTATCGATCGCTTTACGTCGCTCTTTTCAGTGCAGAGTGCAAAGTGATCACGTAGAAATTCCGAAAACAACGGTGTCTCCCGTCAAGTATATGGGTCTGGTGAGAGATTTCACCTATAGCTATGAAACCCACATAACACAAATTTCATGCGTTTCTTTCTTCAAGAGTGATGTTGGGGCGTATGGGCGCTCAACATCGAGGTCATCAGCTCTCTTCAAGAGAATTCTCAGCCGCATTCTGCCGGGGCAATGGAGACGCTCCTGCAGCGTTTTCGATGGGAAGTGTTTGATGACCCAAAATAAAGCTCTTAATTGGTTCCCTCCGATATCCATCTCTGATCACATGAACGGCTGACTACAAACACCACATATTGGTAAATACAACGAAAGGCACACCGCCATAGACAATTGGCGGAAAGCACAGGCGGCTGCTTTCTGTGACTGGGATACTAGAAAGTTCGTACATCGCTACGACGAATGTCTAAGCAGGAGTGGCTACTTTTTAGAGAGGTAGCTGGAAGTTGTGGCTAACTATTCCGAATAAAAAAATTTTTATTTTCATTGTGGTTTCCATTTCGCAACCGATCAGACCTTACCTTCCGAATACATGCACCAGTACGTCTAAGGTGCACCGAGACACATCTCAAGGTCTCATTATCAGTTTCGAGCTGGGCTGGCCCACGCTCCAAGTAAAAATGAAACTTATAAAACGAAAATGGACTATCGGAAGTTACTTTATAAATAGCCCTTGTATTTGGACAACTGGTTCAATCGTCTTTTTCAGCTCCTACGAGCTGTCTTACTGTTATGCGTACTCACTCCTAGGGCTCCAACTACACTGCGAAGTACAACTGATGTCACGCCGCGGTTGACACCCGAGTTCGACACCCGGTGCCGGCTATGCCGTTATAATGATGATAGGATGCTCATTTGTTTCTCAGGGACTGCAACGTCGTTCCACGAAATGCACATTTCGTTAGCGTTTTCCAGCTCAGACTGTTCACATATACTAAGAGATCTTGATAAATAGTATGCTGAATCCCGAGCCTAGCTTAAATGTCCCGATATCCAGAGAAATCCATAGACTCCTGCGGAAACGTGACATCCACTGTATTTCGCTCTCGTCAGCGAAGATGAAAGATCTGCTCTGTAATAATAAAGACTTTCTAGGTCTCCGAAAGTTGGGTGTGTGCCTCATTCTATTTGAATGTGGCAGGTGTTACGTGGTCCAGACTGCTGGAGCCGTCGAGAGGAACTGTCAGGGACAACAGCGACACATCTGATTAAAACATTCTAAGAAATAAGCTGTTGCCGAGCAGTCCCTCGACTGTAATCATGAAATAAAATACAACAAGACTAATAGCATCGCAGTGTTATTAAGGAGTCTATCGAAATAATAATCTCACAAAACCTAATAAATTGGGACGTAGAATTGAATTTACTCAAGGCTTGGGGTACGGCTCTCAATTTATTAACATCTCGCAAACAATCACTTCCTCCACAGTTGGGTAATGATCAGAGAATGGACACTAAACGTGACTGAGGGAGCGCTGCGCTCTCCGAGAGTCGAACTCAGGCATAAATAGCGGCGCGAGACTAACATTAGTTTACAGTACGATTAGTGTCCAAGCCTCAACGACGTATAACAACACACCTGGCAATACCTGAAGAAGCTGACTACGTTGGCAGTAGAAATGTGCAGAAAAGTGAAATCAACAATTCACATGAATCCCAGAAAGCATATCATTCCGCCGATTTTTTAAACTTTTCTCTTTATGTGTTTAGGCTAACTTATTAGAGCCTAGTATAGTTGAACACAATTTTAGAATGAATAACTACGGGATGCGCTGCTGTGAAACCGACCTTCTCAAAGCTGAATGTTAGCCAGTGTAGCCAGCGCCTGGAGATACACAGGCATGGAGATTTGTGAACACCGGAGATTTGCGGGCACAACCAATTAACGGTGCGCTGGCAGAAACACAAATTCCAGTACTTACTTTACTTCCGAAGCAAGGGGAGAACATGGTGGTATTCAGCGTGAAAAACGCAACGTGATTCAAATAATAGTCGGTGTTTCCTAGTCTACAAACATGCAAAAAATGTTGTTCGGCCTCAGAATATGCCTGAAATAGCAGTATATGCTTCCATTCATGACTTCGTACTACATATTTAAATCAACATAAAAATCTGCTTTCTCATGCTGAATTTTTTTAAATAGAAAATACAATTAAAATTTTTAGGTAGTTTAATTTTTTGCAATAATAATTACCGTTAACATTTTGAAAAGTGGTTTGCAAATGTCTCTCTGTGGCATTTCATTCATTTTAAATATTAAAACACATTTTTATCTTATCAAATTAGGTAACAGAATATTCCACATTGCAGTTGTGGAATACTGCTTCCATTTAGAACAGTATGTCGTATTTATATAGTCAATCAGTGTCACTAAATTATCACAAATTTTGATGGAATGTAGACACCTCACTGTAAGAATGCTTATTTAGGCACTGATCAAATTCAAAATCCCTATTCATTCAAGAATTTTGCCTGCATTCATTTATTTTTGTTCAATGGATCTTCATGCCATACGAAACAACAAGCACAAAACAAAAAAAGCGTCTTTACATTTTTTCCATTAACTAAATACATTACTACATCGGAGATATAACTGTATTTCAGGTTTTCATGACGTGATTGATGATATTAAAACAGTGAGCATCATCAAATGACGTTCTTCTCATTAGAAATTTTAGTTACTCCCAACCTTCTCCAACTGTAATTTCCTCTCTAATCAACACATTTTCTTTCTCTATAGCTTCCCATAACGTCTTTAATAATTTTTCTTAGGCCGCGGTATATGTTATGTTGTGACCCACACCATTACCCCGCCGCGTAGGCCTCCCCTCCATGGCAGCAGTGTCCGGCGTAGCATACATTAAGGTGAGGTCAGCAGCAGCGTGAGCTTAGTGGTTGTCCAAAGAGACCTTCCACGGTGGCCAGGCTTCATTGACACACCCTACTGGTCGCCAATTAGATGCAATGACGATATCATTCAACTTGGAGAACTAGCGGGCGAAAGGGGTGTCATGTGTTTACTACTAGAAATGATTATTTACTACTAGAAATGATTACGAGTTATGGACCCAGTGGTGCGTCTGTACAGATTAAATACGTTAAAACAGTAGGTTAAGGTATACAGCGTGACTGAACTACCCCCACCAATGTAGTTTTATGCAACCTCCAATATGGGAGTTTCAAAAATCACGAACGAGGTTTTCATATTCTCTCGCTCGCTAGGCGCAAACTATTAATGCCAGAGACATAATGAACTGACATTTTTCATTTTGTTTTGGGATACGTTTTACTTGAGGCCAGTTTTCGACTCATTCAAGAAAAAGTTATAAAAGTAGCCTCATCCCATACACACTTATGTGCATTACGAGCTGTGGATGGTAAAGCCCAGAAATAGCAATCCCATCACAAGTCTTAACTGCAATGGGCCAGTGCCCCATTCAGGAACTCAAAAGCGTACTTAAGAGAAAATGGGTTAATTAAGTTCGGAAATCTGCAACTAATGCGCTAGAAGAAGGAAAACTTGATGAATCGAAGAGTTTTCCAAAGAGTTAAAGTGATATTAAACAGATACAATAAAGATCAGACTTAATTTATGGAAGACCATAATGCTAGAAACGGAAATATACCAACTCCAAAAATAGTAGGTGCATTTGGAGAAAATTTGTTAATGAAAATGGCAAATACCATTATTAATTTAAAAATTATCAATAATTTCTTTAGAAAAGGAAACATACACAAATTTCCGTGGTCAGCAAGAGGATATTGATCTGTTATAGATTATATAATAATAAATGATGGATTGAGTTTATCGAGGAGTGGATATTGGATGAGATAACCAACCTCTAATTCGTGTCTATAATTCATATCTATGCAAAACGGAGAAAACCGAAGAAAACAATTAAGGATCAAAACGAAGAACAATTTCTTAAAGTTCATCCTTTAGAGGACTGTAGCATAAGAGATCTCTGCAAAGGCGGATGACAAAGGAGACTTGGAAGAAGAATGCAAAAACTTAAAAACAGCCATGTTTAAGATAGGTAAGAGTTTCTGGAGAAGAAAAGAAAATGCAGGAAACGTAGAGGAGTAACGGTTTGGACGCCAGAGATAGAAAAAGCAATTAATGAAAAACAATAAGCTTTCAAGATCTACTTAAAAAATCCCACTAATGAGAAATGTAATGAATATAAAGAGAAGAGAAATAATGCGAGGTATATAACTCGAAAATGGCACGTAGAATCATGGGGACTATTATTAGCAATATCTGCATGGCAGACAAACTGCCGTTCATAAAGTGATGAAATTACTCATCAGACAAGAAAATGATCGTATACGAGTTAATAATATAGTAGAGAAATTGTGGTATGATGGACATTACCTGAACTAAATGACCAAAAGGTCTGGACAATACTGATATGAGGGAACACTGAGCTCCAAAAGCTACAAAAATAGGGAAGCCACTGGTTTAGATGAAATTAATATGGAACTGCCCAAATATGGAGGGCTATGCCTGCTTTTCAGACTTCTTCACAAATTTAATCAATATTTGAGAAATAAGAAGACAACAAAAGATTGGCTTAGAGCCAAAGCAATATCTCTCTTTAAAAAATGCGATAAAATAAATGTAGTACCTTTACAGCCTCCTGGATTCAGCCTATAAATTATATGCCAAAATCCTGATTTCAAAACTTAAAGGTATCATGGAGAAGTTAATATCTGAAGAACAATCAGGTTTTAGAAAATGGCGATCAACTATAGACGATGTTTTTAGACTGCGACAAGTTATAGAATAGAGATGACATTTCAGTAAGGAAACCCATCTCGCTTTTTTGGATTTTGAGAAAGCTTTCGATAATGTTAGTAGAGAAAGCCTATGAAATATCATGACTGAACGAGGTCACTCTGATTACAGAGAATTTAGATGACCTTCAGATGGGAGTCTATAAGATGCAGCAGATAGCCTCAAATTACAACCCAACATTTTAGTTAGATAAAACGGAAGTACAATGACATTTCATGGCAGGCAATTAGTAAGATCTAAATTACTTTTGAATAATAAAATCTTGGAGCAAGTGAAACCTTTTAAACCTCCAAGATTTGTAAGTGCCCGACTACATCGGTAGCTTAATAAGGTAAGTCAATGAAGACAAAAATTGGTCGAATGTGGGAAATAATTCGCGCAATCACAAATTATGTTACAGTGGTAGGGGGCAGTGCCATGAACAACATACTATAAATCCATACCAGTGGGAGCTGAGTGTGGGAATAGGGGTGCGTTTGTAGGTAACTTCTGTACGTTTTTCTTGAATAACAATAAAACTATGGCCTTTAGTGAAAACATATCCCAGTCTTTCATTACATTTCCTACAGTAAGATCCTGTGCGTTTTTTTTCCGTAGGACTAATACACTCCTGGAAATTGAAATAAGAACACCGTGAATTCATTGTCCCAGGAAGGGGAAACTTTATTGACACATTCCTGGGGTCAGATAAATCACATGATCACACTGACAGAACCACAGGCACATAGACACAGGCAACAGAGCATGCACAATGTCGGCACTAGTACAGTGTATATCCACCTTTCGCAGCAATGCAGGCTGCTATTCTCCCATGGAGACGATCGTAGAGATGCTGGATGTAGTCCTGTGGAACGGCTTGCCATGCCATTTCCACCTGGCGCCTCAGTTGGACCAGCGTTCGTGCTGGACGTGCAGACCGCGTGAGACGACGCTTCATCAAGTCCCAAACATGCTCAATGGGGGACAGATCCGGAGATCTTGCTGGCCAGGGTAGTTGACTTACACCTTCTAGAGCACGTTGGGTGGCACGGGATACATGCGGACGTGCATTGTCCTGTTGGAACAGCAAGTTCCCTTGCCGGTCTAGGAATGGTAGAACGATGGGTTCGATGACGGTTTGGATGTACCGTGCACAGTTCAGTGTCCCCTCGACGATCACCAGTGGTGTACGGCCAGTGTAGGAGATCGCTCCCCACACCATGATGCCGGGTGTTGGCCCTGTGTGCCTCGGTCGTATGCAGTCCTGATTGTGGCGCTCACCTGCACGGCGCCAAACACGCATACGACCATCATTGGCACCAAGGCAGAAGCGACTCTCATCGCTGAAGACGACACGTCTCCATTCGTCCCTCCATTCACGCCTGTCGCGACACCACTGGAGGCGGGCTGCACGATGTTGGGGCGTGAGCGGAAGACGGCCTAACGGTGTGCGGGACCGTAGCCCAGCTTCATGGAGACGGTTGCGAATGGTCCTCGCCTATACCCCAGGAGCAACAGTGTCCCTAATTTGCTGGGAAGTGGCGGTGCGGTCCCCTACGGTACTGCGTAGGATCCTACGGTCTTGGTGTGCATCCGTGCGTCGCTGCGGTCCGGTCCCAGGTCGACGGGCACGTGCACCTTCCGCCGACCACTGGCGACAACATCGATGTACTGTGGAGACCTCACGCCCCACGTGTTGAGCAATTCGGCGGTACGTACACCCGGCCTCCCGCATGCCCACTATACGCCCTCGCTCAAAGTCCGTCAACTGCACATACGGTTCACGTCCACGCTGTCGCGGCATGCTACCAGTGTTAAATACTGCGATGGAGCTCCGTATGCCACGGCAAACTGGCTGACACTGACGGCGGCGGTGCACAAATGCTGCGCAGCTAGCGCCATTCGACGGCCAACACCGCGGTTCCTGGTGTGTCCGCTGTGCCGTGCGTGTGATCATTGCTTGTACAGCCCTCTCGCAGTGTCCGGAGCAAGTATGGTGGGTCTGACACACCGGTGTCAATGTGTTCTTTTTTCCATTTCCAGGAGTGTAGTTTGCGCTTAGCGAGTGAGGCAATTTGAAAATCTCGTGCCTGGTTTCTGAAGGCTAGATATAACAGTGCGGGTTTCATAAAATGGAATCGACAGGAGTAGGTAAATCACCCTGTGTGTTAGTTACAATAAGTAAGTGTTCTTTTATATGGACTAATTTTGTGTAGCTGGTACAGAACTCTTATACTGCCGCCGTCTCTGGAACCCAACCTTATCCGTGGTAGAAACTATGGAGTGAACATTTTACTACTTTGGTATTCTGTGTGCACATTAACTGCGTGTTAACAAAATAATGAAAAAGCTTAATCGGTTGACATCTTGACTTCTTAAAATCGTGTTTCCAAATGAAAATACAGACATAACTATCGATGGTGCCTTGAATACAGAGTGTTCGAAAATTCCTGCTACAGATTTCTAGGACTTGTAGAGAGGAGTGGGCACATAACATTTTGACCAGGAACCCGTGCTCGGGAATCACCGTTTCCGTGCTACAAGCGTTTGAACATATATTTGCTAGGTAGGTATGCAGCAAGGTAGTCATGGTGGGAGGTGCTTACGTTGGAACTATCCTACGTCTATGACGTGGTTCGATCCTCATTTATGTGTCTTCGAGTGCTTGAGCAACATGGTTGAGTACATGTTTGCAAAATACACCGACAAGATCCTTCTGAATGGTGAGCTACACGATAGTGAAAGACCTGCTCGTTGTCTTTATCAATATCTTTCTCCATAACATCCGACTTCATCGCATACCCTTTCCGCCACAAATGCGTAACGGCTTCGAGAAAGGTTACCTTCACCGTCAGCAGACGTGACTGCGGTACTCCAAGGAGAAGCCCCACATCCGAAATGGAAGAGGCTGCACTGCATCGCGTTGAAGACAAACCGTAAACGAGTGCAACACCCCTTTCTTTGGCTATAAGTGAGTGGAATTGTAAAATGAATAATATACTAGTTCATGCCTAATTAATTGCTTGCACAAGTGGTCGCGTTACCAACACGTTTTCAAATGGTTGTAGCGAGGAAACTGTACGTTTCCGAACATGGGTTCCAATTCAAAATACGGGGTAATCCAAAAGTCAATATAGATTTGAAAACTTAATAAACCACGGAATAATGTAGATAGATAGGTTAAAAATTGACACACATACTTGGAATGACATGGGGTTTTATTAGAAAAAAAAAAAAGAAACAGAGTTCACAAAATGTCCGACAGATGGCGTAGGACAGAAAAACTGCTACCGTGACGGGTGAGAGGTATGTTACAGAATCGCATCACCCCAGCCTGGCTGATAAACACCTGCTGGAACGTACGATGTTTATGCAGGAGGGCGCTCCACCCCATATTGCTAGACGCGTGAAAGATCTCCTGCGCGCGTCGTTTGCTGATGATCGTGTGCTCAGCTGCCACTTTCGTCATGCTTGGCCTCCCAGGTCCCCAGACCTCAGTCCGTGCGATTATTGGCTTTGGGGTTACCTGAAGTCGTAGGTGTATCGTGATCGACCGACATCTCCAGGGATGCTGAAAGACAGCATCCGATGCCAATGCCTCACCACAACTTCGGACACGCTTTACAGTGCTGTTCACAACATTATTCCTCAACTACCGCTATTGTTGACGAATGATGGTGGACATATTGAGCATTTCCTGTAAAGAACATCACCTTTGCTTTGTCTTAGTATGTTACGCTGATTATTGCTATTCTTATCAGATGAAGCGCCATCTGTCGGACATTTTTTGAACGTTTGTATTTTTTTTGTTCTAATAAAACGCCATGTCATTCCAAGCATGTGTGTCAATTTGTACCTCTCTATCTACATTGTTCCGTGATTGATTCAGTTTTCAAATTTATACTGACTTTTTGATCACCCGGTACTATCCGCTCACTCTCCTGCACAACACCTAGAAGATTGTAATGGGAATTGCCTAACACCTTGTGTATTGAAGGACTGACAGTACAGCATTTTTAATAAATACTGAAAGAGTGAAGGCCCCATATGTACTGGCCGTGTCAGGAAAGACAAGGGCTCGGTGACTTGAAAGCGGAGATTTCCGGACACCGTGAGCTCGAGGAAGGCCTACCTTCGTCCCTAGGGATGGGTATCCAAATTGCCCGGCAAAGGTGGTGTCCGCAAATCTTCGTGTCCCCATTTCTCAGTCACTCTCCTGCACCCGGTACACTCGCCTCGGCTGCTGGTGTTGCTCGTAGCAGCCTGTACAGCCCACACACACACACACACACGCACACACACCAAACCAGTGGCCCACCTGTGTCGCCTCTCGATGCGCGCTCCGGACCGCCGCAGACCTATGGTGGAGCCGTCGGAGCCCCGCCGCGCCGCCCACGCACCGCCGGGGCTCGCAGCGCGCCGCCCCCAGCCGCCGCGGCCGCCGGCGCAGCGGCAGAGGATGCGCGTGAAGGCGAACCTGTCGGACAAGCACCACCTGCTCCAGCAGACGCCACAACTGAAATTCTCCCCACCCTTCCTCCTCCATCATTACCGACCCCTTCGGCTGGGACACTGCCCGCAGCCATGAAGGTGGTGAATACAGATAATATTGAAAAAAAAAAAAACAACATGGATGAATATCTGTCAGAACCCAAAACTTATCAACCAATTTGTCTTCTAAATTCACTGTCTATGGTCGAGGAACGACTCCTTTACGATCGGCTTCAAGCGCCCACAGTGCTCAGGTACTTTAGCCAACATCAGTTCCGATGTATTTATTTAATTAAACCGATCACATTACGGCCTTAAGGTCCTCTCTTACATCTCACCATTGTTTCACACATACAGTATTTTATTCATCACACTTACCTAAGAAACAACAATAATTACAATAAGAAAACAGCAGCAAAGTAAATTGAGCATCTACGAACTTACAGCATGCTGCATGTGAACAGTAGATTCGCAATTTTTTTTTTTAAATTTCGTCATGATACCTACACTACTGGCAATTAAAATTGCTACACCAAGAAGAAATGCAGATGTTAAACGGGTATTCATTGGACAAATATATTATACAAGAACTGAATGTGGTTACATTTTCAATCCTCAGAAATCAGTACACAAAACAACCACCTCTGGCCGTAATAACGGCCTTGATACGCCTGCGCATTGAGTCAAACAGACCTTGGATGGCGTGTACAGGTACAGCTGCCTATTCAGCTTCAACACGATACCACAGTTCATCAGGAGTAGTGACTGGCATATTGTGACGAGCCAGTTGCTCGGCCACCGTTGACCAGACGTTATCAATTGGTGAGAGATCTGGAGAATGTGCTGCCCAGGGCAGCAGTTGAACATTTTCTGTATCCAGAAAGGCCCGTACAGGACCTGCACATGCGGTAGTGCATTATCCTGCTGAAATGTAGGGTTAAGCAGGGATCGAATGAAGAGTAGAGCCACGGTTCGTAACACATCTGAAATGTAACGTCCACTGTTTCAAAGTGCCGTCAATGCGAAAAAGAGGTATTCGAGACGTGTAACGAATGGCACCCCAGACCATCACGCCGGGTGATACGCCAGCATTGCGATGACGAATATACGCTTCCAATGGGCGTTCACCGCGATGTCGCCAAACACGGATGCGAGCATCATGATGCTGTGAACAGAACCTGGATTCATCCGAAAAAATGACGTTTTGCCATTCGTGCACCCTGTCGTTGAGTACACCATCGCAGGCGCTCCTGTCTGTGATGCAGCGTCAAGGGTAACCGCAGCCATGGTCTCCGAGCTGATAGTCCATGCTGCTGCAAACGTCGTCGAACTGTTCGTGCAGATGGTTGTTGTCTTGCAAACGTCCCCATATGTTGACTCAGGGATCGAGACGTGGCTGCACGATCCGTTACAGCCATGCGGATAAGATGTCTGTCATCTCGACTGCTAGTGATATGAGGCCGTTGGGATCCAGCACGGCGTTCTGTATTACCCTCCTCAACCCACCGATTCCATATTCTGTTATCAGTCGTTGTATCTCGATCAATGCGAGCAGCAATGTCGCAATACGATAACCCACAATCGCTAGAGGCTTCAATCCTACCTTTATCAAAGTCGGAAACGTGATGGTACGCATTTCTCCACCTTACACGAGGCATCACAACAACGTTTCACCAGGAAACGCCGGTCAACTGCTGTTTGTGTATGAGAAACCGTTTGGAAACTTTCCTCATGTCAGTACGTTGTAGGTGTCGCCACCGGCGCCAACCTTGTGTGAATGCTCTGAAAAGCTAACCATTTGCATATCACAGCATCTTTTTCCTGTCTGTTGAATTTCGCGTCTGTAGCACGTCATCTTCCTGGTGTAGCAATTTTAATGGGCAGTAGTGTAGTTTCGGACACCTATGTGTCCATTTTCAAACCATCCGTGTCGTAAGCATCACCTTCCTCTTACGATAAGAGTCGTTTGAAAATGGACACAGGTATTCGAAACTAGATACCATCAAGAGTAAAAAAAAGCTGTCACTAATAATACTAAGAAAAACAATAATAATACGAGGGGCGTTGCATAAGTAATTCTACAGTTTTCTTTCTCGCCCGATTTTGGTTAGAATATGTTGAACTTGTTATAGGACATCGTGCAATAGTCTCCCTTCAACCCCTATAGTTTCATGAAGTTCCTACAGGTAGCGGCGCTATACGTAGCTTTCAAAATGACGTCTGTAACAGAAGTGCATTCCAAGCAGAGAGCTGAGTTTCTCTTGAGTGCCCCTTGTAATAATAATAATGATAGTAATAATAATAATGATAGTTGAAGATGTAACAACAACTTATAGATATTTTCCGATATAGCGTATTTCCCAAGGACTACCACCTTAACGTTGGTGGAGAGGTTTGTATCAGTGATCCACTGATTTACACTGGCAGGAGCTATACTCCCGGTAGGGTCATCCATGCAAGACAGGTCAGTTGGTGAGATTACAAACAAAGAGTAGTCCCCCCAGGGGGGCTCCCGTCTTGCGATTATGTGGGTGGCAACCACATGGGGCCTTAGCTGTGTCTGACATTGCTTCCACTTACTTGTGAAAACAGAAGAAACCTTTCTTTCCTATCGGCCTCCCTTGGCCAACATACTCTTTCGTCCCCAATGGTATTAGGTTTCGAGGCCTGGGGGTGTATTTCATTTCTCTTTTCTATTTTCCAACAATCAAAGCTTTGCAAAGGACCCCAGAGTCTGCTCAGGCTGCCAGTTCCTGTTTGCAGGAACAAAACTGTGGGAAAGGTCCACTGAAATTTGGGAAATCAATCAGACCTAAGGATTTCAATGCAGCTCTGCCAACAAACCCTACTCCCACATCCTAGAAGGCACGAGTCGCGAGACCCCTAGACAATTTATGACACACAACAGATACAGGCTACAAAGATGGGAGGAGATGAAAGGCGAACTTATTTCCGGCGCCTTTAAATAACCGGAACATATCGGCTAAAGGAGATAAACCAGAAAGAAAATCCTGGTCTTCCTAGAAGGGAGTTGAGCAGATGGCTGGTAACCAACTCTCAGAAGACACAGACTACTTCCATTACCCAAAGGATCCTTGCAAACAAGAAGGTCTCTAAGGTAAATGACAAGGCTATGGAAAAGCACAAACGAAAATGGATAAATGGACACATCAAAGTAGCAATCTGGAATGCGAGAGGAATTTTCCAAAAGGAGGTAGAACTAGTAAATATACTAAGCGACATGAATATCGATGCTGTAGCACTCACAGAAACTAAAAAGAACTTAAGAGGAAATAAATATGTAGGGGTTTACATTATGTTCTGTAGTGGTGTTGAACAACATAAAAGAGGAAGCAAAGGTGTAGCACTAATCCTGCATAAAAAATGGGAAAAAACATTCAAGATTGTACATACATAAGTGAAAGAATACTTACAGTCATGTTGAAACTGATAAGGGGTAACGCAAACTTTATCAGTGTATACGCATCTGAAGAAGGGAAAAAAGACGAGTCTGAAAGCTTATACGAAGAACTGCAGAAGACTCTGAGTAAATACAGTGCTACTGGTCAGATTAATATGATGGATGATTTCAATGCAGAATAGGAAATATCCCAGTAACAAACGTTATAAGTCAGTTTGGAGAACCCATGTGTAATGAAAATGGAAAATTACTAAGAGATTTTGCCACTTAAAACAATTTAAAAATCACAAACTCACTTTTTAAGAAAAAGAATGTACACAAGTATACGTGGGCCAGCAGAGGTCTTAGATCAATAATAGACTACATCTTAGTAAATGATAAGCTAGCGGACCAAGTAAGGGATACGAGAGTTTATAGAAAACAAGAAATAGGATCAGATCATTTCTTACTAATCTCAAGAACAGATCATTTTACAAAATGGAAGAAAATAACCAAACAAATAACAAACCAACAAGATCATAGCGTTTATAAGGTATACTTGCTTGAAGAGGACAGTATCAGACACCTGTACCAAAGGAGATTTAATGAAGAACTAGCAAACTTAAAAACTAAAGACGATATAGAAGAAGAATGGCAAACTCTGAAGAATACTGTATGCGGAGTAGCAGGAGAAGCTCTCGGTAAAAAGAGAAGAATACGGAAAAGAAAAGGCCTAAAAATTTTGAATGAGGATATAATGAAAGCTGTCAAAGAAAAACAGGATGCATACATAAAATACTTAAGCAACCCCACTATTGAGAACAAACAATACTATATGGAGAAAAGAAATAAAGCTGAATGCGTAGCAAGGAAAGCACATCAGGATCACTGGAATAGGTTTATTTTTAATATCGAACATGATATCCACGGAAGACAACAAATGGCATACAAGGCTTTAAAAACCTTAAACACAACAGAAAGAGAGAAGATACAAATAAATAGTACTGAAGTAGAACAGTGGGTAAATCATTACAGAGAATTGTGGTATGATCATACAGCACAAGAAACTGAAATTGAATAACTAGACGAGAAAGGATTAGATGAAAGACAGTCTGACGAATAAACATCTGCACTAACATCACTTAAGAACAGAAAAGCAACAGGAATAGACAGCATTAATGCTGAATTATTAAAATATGGAGCAATTGTGCTACACCAACGACTGCTACATCTCTTAAACGAATGTTAGAAGAAGAGTATTCCCAAAGATTGGAAAACAGCTATAGTGATATCTATTTTTAAAAGAGGGGAGATAAAAATTTATGCTGTAATTACTGACGAATAAGTTTACTGGACTCAGCATACAAGGTGTATGCTAAGATTTTAAATACAAGACTTACAAATAGCAGAAGCAGTACTGCATGAGGAATTAATTGGTTTTAGGAAAGGACGCTCCGCAATAGATGCAGTTTTTATTCGATAGCAAATAATACAAAAACGGAGAGAGTATAATAAAGAAACACATATTGCTTTTATTGACTTTAAAAAAGCTCTTGACAACGTCAAAAGACAGAAACTTTGGGAAATAATTATGAATAGCGGCTATACAAAGCACCTAGTAAATGCGATAAAAAGTTTATATCAAGACACAAATACCGATAGAATAACTAAACAGATACCAAATAAGAAAAGGGTACGACAAGGCTGCTGCATTTGTCTAACTTTGTTCAACATCTGTATTAATGAAATAACACATACACGGAATTCAGAATTTCAGAAATGCATCTTCCTAGATAGAAACATTCTTTTAAATAATTTGCTATATGCTGATGATGAAGTGATCCTAGCAGATAAAGATGACCTTCAGAAAGGAATCTACTTGCTAAAACAAATAAGTCCAAAATTTAACATGGAAATTTCAAAAGAAAGAACTAAGGCAATGGGCTTCGTGGTGAAAGAACCAATCAGAACCAAAATAGTGACAGATCAGAAGATTTTAGGGCAAGTAAACCATTTCAATTACCTCGGACGTGAAATGACATATGGCTACAGCAGAGTTATTGAAATTAAGCTTAGTAAATCCAGCCGGATATGTGGAACAATTAACAGAAACTTAAAAAACAAAACCAGGAAAAACAGTCAAATTAAATCCTACAAAACTGTTGCAGATCCCACACCGCTCTATAGAAGTGAGACCTGGGTGATTACCAAGAAGTAAGAAATCTGGATTCAGGCACAACAAATTAAATTCCTTAGAGGTGCTAAAGGTTGCACAAGAGAAGACAGGCTAAGATATCAAGATATTAGAGGAGAACTGCAAATCTTTAGCCTGAATGATAAAATTCGAGATAACAGAAGAAAATGGAACGAACATCTACAAAGAATGGAGAGTGAGAGACTTCCCTTAAAGGCAAGAAATTATAAGTGCCTTGGGAGAAGAGAGACGGAGGAAGACCCCGACTGTAATGGGTACCGTAACAAGAAATTCCTGCCTAATACCTGAAGAGAAGATGAAGATGAAGCGTCGGTTTCGTTCTTCATCAACAAACCTAATCTGACATTATTAAGGATTTGATTTTTCAATGGATGATGGCGTAAGGACAGAGAAATTAAGGATCGAGGTAAAGTCAACACTTATCAATAAATAGCTGACAAACCCGGCATTGCCCGGGTATTCGTTTTGCCAAATTTCCTGTTAGAAATAAAAACAAAAAAATTAACTATGTTTATAGTGAAGTATCGAAACAAGTCCATTTTCATCTATTCCTTGAAACACCTTTGAAATTATGAAGCAGCAATACAAAAAAATACGAATAATGTACAAATGTAGAAGTACAGCATCCAGATTAAGAAATATGACCCTGGACAGTTACTGTACGCTGCTTCACGGCGTTTCCACCCAAAGCCGTTTGCACTTCGCAGTTAAAAGCTCTCAAAAGCGCTACAGGATGTCAGGGATTTCCTTAACCTGAGTCGCCAGTAGTAGTGTTTTATTAGTAAAGAGTAAATGTATTAACACTCCATGCATGATGTGGCATTTTACCATGTTTTCCAGTGTTGATGACACATCTCCTAATCTGTCAATACAATTTTTTAGATACATTCAGCGGCGTATGTGGATACTATCTGCAATATTTATTGAGAATGGGGTTGGTAGCAAAGGGGCCATAAATTTAAAAGTCATACATGATGTGGCAGTTTTTCACGCATCTCATTGTTTATGAAGTACCTGTGAACTATGTGTGGTATCTTAACGCACTTTTGTAGGTGCATTTAGCGACGTATGTGGATACTACCTTAGAAGTTTACTCAGAATACAGTTAGTAGCACAGAAGTAACTCATTTAAAGCGTCGTGTATGAGGCGGGTGTTTACCACGCATGTCATTATTTATGACGTCGTATCTCCTGATCTGTGATATACAGGTGGTTCTTACCTCCTCCTCTCCCCCCCCCCCCCCCCTTAGCGATTCTTGCCTGGCACTATAGGCTCTTCAGTCCCGACGTACACCTATGTGCACATCAGGTATTTGTAGTGCCATCCTGCCAAGTGTCGTTTTACCGAATTGACACCTGATGTGCACGACTGTGAACATCATGCGGTCTCTGTTTTTGCAACTAGGTCGCGCGCAAGTCAGTTTTGGCTGGTTTTCTCGCATCCTGAAACTTCCGATCTTAAGGATAGCGTCATCTGTGACACGCGAGAAAGGTAAATTTAGTTTCAATATTAGTTTTTTTTTAATTGAATTGCTGTTTTGAGCATGTCCTGCTCCAAACAAGACATCAAGGAAGTGATGTGTGCATTCAGTTAAAAAGATAATTTCGTAGTTTTACAAACATCGACTGTTGAATTTGAAGTACACATTTGTGTACATCAGGTCTTAGCTCACAGGATGTAGTGGTACTAACGCTAAGACTGATCTCACTGCCAACTCGTAATTTAAAACGTAATCTAAATTAAAATCTTAAAGTTTAGCTACTAATGCGGTAGAGTAGGGGGAAAGTGGTTGTGGGTATTACGGGTAGCATGATGGACATGTAATCTATAGGTCCTGGGTACTAGTCTCAGTAAAAGCTCTAAAATTTTTAATTTTGTTATTAGGTTCACTTTCATTTCTTTATCAATTACTTCAACAGTTACCTTCACTTTATTTAATTTTCACTTCTCAGCTCTGACAGACGATGAAATTATGAAACTACTTGAGACGAGCGACTTGAGTACCTTGGCAGATGAAGACGAGGATTCTGTTGATGAACTTCCAACTCCAACTGAACGTATTGGTGTGCCACTATGAATTCATGGATTATGTAGAAAAGGTGTTGTCAAAGAGAAGGGATGCCAAAACAAAAGTGGATGTCTTTCATTAACTTCAGAATTCACTTGGCCCACCACTTGATGAAGTCTTCAAAAGTTGTAGACTCACTGGAACTATCGAAAGAAATTTCTCCGAGTGTAACACAGGAGAATGTCAGCAGTTCTGATGAAGATGAGGGGCATCAAACCACACAAAACAAAGATGAATTGTGCCAAAGCCAACTAGAGAAACAAATGTGGCAGGGTCCTGAATATATTGAGAGTATTTCTGCCTCAAGGTGTCGGCTACCAGGGTGCAAGTCACGTTGTCGCATAATGTGTGAAAAGTGCAAAGTTTATCTGTGCATATTAAAAAACAATTGTTTTGCTAAATTCCATAAACATGAGAAGTAATGTGTTCATAAAATGTAATGTGAACATAAAAAGGAGAAGTAATGTGAACATTTTTCATTTTAAATAAAAATATGAAAATACTACGAGATCGGCATTTTTTTCTCTGTTAAGAACCAATATACACATATGTGTACATTCAATTATACAAACATTATTTAAAATAAAATTTCAAAATTAGCTTTCTGTGCTACTTTGAGATCAACACCACCAAAAAAGTGACTGAAATATCTTTTCCATTCTTTGTTTATGTTCGGGACTGAAGAAAATAGGTTTCGGGACTGAAGTGAATAGGTACAAAGTTTGCTTGAAATCGCTCTAGTGGTTTGGGAGGAAACGTGCAAAACATACACACCATTTTTGATGGTATGTATGGATTTCTCCTTCGGAGAATTGCTCCATTGACGGCGCACGCACCTGAAGTCTCTGGAGAAGAGCGCGTATATGCAGGGGTTGATGGCGGAGTTGCAGTAGCCGAGCCAGAAGAGCACGGAGAAGACCGGCGCCGGGATGCACTCGGCGTCGGTGCAGAAGGCGCGCACCACGTACATCGTGAAGAACGGCAGCCAGCACACGATGAAGCCGCCCACGATGATCCCCAGCGTCTTCGCTGCCTTCGTCTCCATGCGGAACCGCTTCACCTGCAACGACAGACGATATCACGTTTATAGACTAAAGTCTACACTAGGTTACGTTCCGTGTGGGCCCCAATTTGGGGTAATACTTGGAATATCTTGGAAATCTGTCGATATGTATATATATGTCATTCACAGAGAATGCGTAATTGAAAGCTTATGTTAGACCCAAAAAGTATCAGAAACGTTAACGGTAGAACCTGTAACGGTCGCTCATTCTAAGCTAACTTTATGCATACGAAGTCAGCAACCAAATAGTGCTCTGTGTCCTTTCCTAACATGGCTTAATTGCTTTACTTTTATGGACTATTAAAACTGTAACTGATGTGCATACGAAAAGGTCATATGTACTGTGACTGGCGTGTATACTCTCATTATTTAATTTCGATGTTTTTTTTATCTCGATGCAAATAATTTCCTTCAGAAACTGATATTCACGTACGGCGTCATAAATGCATCCAGGCTCTCTCAGTTGTGTCTTTACGACGTTAGCGACGTCACAGATGGAAAGTAATCAGACAAGAACCAGTTCTTGTGAATGGCCATTACTCAAGTGTCTTGTTTCGCAAAGTAACACCAGTGATTCGGTTATTTAGTATGTTGTTGATTACTTTAAGGATCTTTATGTGTTGCAGCACTTGAGATACATCATAAAGAAAAGCCTCGCTCCATACCGTGTCTTTCACATCATGGAACAGTCTTCGTTACGAACAGCCCGAGACCGGAGGAGAAATCCAGAGTGGATGGAGCTGATGAGTGAAGCGTCGGCAGGTGTAGTATTGCGAAGTGCTCATTTCAGGGGGACTAGGCTTCTAAGCCAGACGGTGGGCAGCATCAAGAGAATGAGGAGATTATTCACTCTCAAAGACGTAGCACAATCGCAAGCGCACAGGTAAACCCACAACATCCAAAGTGAAAAACCGGCTGGTGTGTGCATTCACTGTCGGCCATTAACATTGTAGCAGGGGATGAATGAACCACACTTCTACAGCTCACTCTCTAGTCAATTCTCGCCAAAAACCACAACAAGCGACCAATCGTAGCCACTGACATTATTTTGTTCCTTTCGAGTAGAACAACTCGCGTATTAGGTAGCAGTCGTATCCCCATAAGGAGAACAGTTACATAAGATTAAACTGGAATAATGATGCATGTAACATGGTTATTTCGAAGTTCCTATAAAACCTCTTTGCAGATCCAGTACGGATACGAAGGGCGGTCAAAACAGTCTAAAATGCTTGTAAGGGTGTTATAGGGTACACTGTACTGAGAAGAAACTATTAAGAAAAAATTCGGTAAGTTACGTCGCTTCCGAGTTAATTAGTATTGAAGTTAGCCAATCAGGCCGTAGAGAGAGCAAATTCAACCGGGGTGCCAGAGAAGGTATATCCAAACGTGTCCTTCGTTTGGTGTCCTAAAACCGAACAAGTGAGCGATACACAAACTGGACATGAGACGCTAGTAAGGATCGAACCCGAGCCAAAGGCTGAAATGTCCTACAGTGCTATCATCGCTATCACAGCAACTGACACTAATTATATCTGGCAGGCCGCTTGAACCTGTGAGCGCAACGGCGAGACGGGATAATTAACTCCGAAACGGCGCAACGTATAAAAATTTTTTCTCGAGAGTTATTTCTCAGCACAAGCTACTCTTACATGCTTTTAGACTGTTTCTAACTACCCTACACGTTCACCACTAGTACCTTACTGCAGCCTTGGACATCTAGAAAGGTTATTGATTGCTTACGACATTTCCCAACATTGTAGGAAGGGTTTGATGAAGCTCCAATGACATAATGGTTTAGTGTCCCTGATGTCGATTGACGTCGATCCTGCTGAACGCTCTCATATCACTTTAAGAAGGCTGTGTCCATGTTGAATCCTGATCAGACTGTAGGAGCTCTAGGTCAGATTTTAGTGGCATGAATAAGGACAGATCGTTAAAATTTATGATTTGTCATTCTTTTTATGCTATTTCTAGTCAACCTATCGGAACTACGCTACTACGCCACTATATATGAATTAGTAATACATTTGCTCTTCAGAGGAATGTTTGATGTATTGTGAAAGTTGTATAGGAAATTCTACAGGTTCGAGTGAAGTCATAACTACATTTAATGAAGAATTGTCGACCAGTATCTTTTCGACAGGGTCTAGTACAGTGGCAATCAGTTCGAGTCACAGGGAGGTCTGTCAACTGAACAGACTTGTTATCTAGACAGTAATATGACGGAATCAATAAATCAAAAGTTATTATCATTGGGAATCTTTTTTGATTTGGCTAAGGCTTTTTACTGCTTTAACCAAAATTTCCTGTGGAAAATTTTAAATACTATGGACAGTAGACTCAGTAGGTTCATAATTTTTGTGTCTGCTTGACGTCATAGACGTCGTATCAGATATAGTGTTCCGGAATGTCCTACTTTGGGTAGTCTATTATTTTTTATCAGGTAATGAAATATTTAGTGCTTTTTGTAAATACTAGTATGGTAATAAAAGGATGTACAGGTCCTCTTACTGAAAAAGGCAGCTAATGAAATATTTTGAAACAGCAAACAGAGAAATTAAATTTTTACAAGCCTCTGAATTGGCCATGATCTACAATTCAGTTATGGAGGGGTTGGGTGTACAGTTTGTTAGTGTCTGCCCCCCTCCCCTTTCACCACTCCATAATTAATTTATACTGTATAAAATCGAAATGTGCGCTCACCATAATTGGTACAATAATTGACTTATCTCTAATATTGTGGATTCAAGTCACTATGGCTATACGAACATGTAAACTGGAGGGGGGAAATGCGATATCTGCCTGTAGTTTCAACCTAAATTCAGGAACAATTAGTATTTCTGTTCTTTTTTTCTTCGTGGTGCTTTTTTCCTGCTGTGTAGCCCTTCCTCAACTTTGTTTTTTGCCAGGTGCACCGTGTCAGATGTATTACTGGCAGCGGGTGTGGTTAGCCTCTTCCTGGCTAGGATGATTGCTACATCATGTCATGCCGCAGACCATCCGCGTGGGCTAGCATTCAGGAACACTACTGAAGAGGTCCTGTGAAACAAAGCTTGTGCAAATGGTTCAAATGGCTCTAAGCACTATGGGACTTAACACCTGAAGTCACCAGTTCCCTAGACATAGAACTAATTAAACCTAACTAATCTAAGGACGTCACATACATCCATGCCCAAGGTAGGATTCGAACCTGCGACCGTAGCAGCAGCGCGGTTCCGGACTGAAGCATCTAGAACCGCTCGGCCACAGCAACCGGCACAAAGCTTGTAATTTTACAGAATTTACGAATTGCAGTGCCTGTGTTGTTAAGAAGAAACATTGGGTCGATCTTCTTAACAACTCTGACACTGTACTACCGTATTTATCCATCGATACGAGGCAGCGTCTTTCAATAAAAAATGTCTTCCCCTGTACGGGAATTACATTATGTGTGTACCACTATAGGTAGAGTCGCAAAACGCCGGCATACGCAAGTTTGGGTTTGGCCGGGAGTCGTGCGAGGACAGTCAAAGCGGTTAAGGCCACCACTCGCACAAACCAGGAGATCCGGGTTCGACTCCCAGTCCGGCACAAATTTCCGTTTCCGTCTTTCCCTTATGCAGCTGATGGTTATTCCTTTTCGCAACGGTGAATACATTTCATGTATTATTCAATTTATTGCCATTTTACGTAGATAATGTGTTTTCCGAAAGTGAGCTTGGAATTTGATATTAATGTATGTAAAATGTTGTTATTTAGGGGAGAGGAGGAGGAGGAGGAGGAGGAGGAAGAGGAGGAGGAGGAGGAGGAGGAGGAGGAGGGAGATTGGACGAAGCGATACTCCTCCCCTCCTTCCCCCCCCCCCCCCCCTCCGCCCCCCCACTTGTATCCGTTACTTTGCTCTGCATTTCTGATAGAAAGCCACAAGCACTAAAAACAGAAATACTCTATCTGTGGGATAGGAAAATGTTCGCAAGTGTAATTGATAAATCCATGTTCCAACACTAAAGGAGCGGCTTAACTCAGCTATTAATTCAGCTATTAATAAAGATACGTTAAAATGAAGGTAAATGTTACTCATCATAATGCCATTGACTAATGAGTTACTGAATCATATCTGGGCTCCAGCGGAAGCGACTAACATTGGTCAACTTTTGTACAACCATCGCGTACTGTCCCCTCTGTAACTTACAGGGATATATTTTCAGAATACAGAACCGTATCACAAGATTTGTATTTGCTGTTACATCCAGAACATCCTGCAAATACCGCTTCAAAGAACTTAGTGCTTTGATAGTTGCTTCCCACTTTAAATTCGGAATGGTTTTCTTTCCAGTCGTCAGTATTTGCCTTCTACAAAAAAATAGCGCAGTATGTGAATTTATGACCAGAATGGAAACCAAGCTTTACAAATACTTCAAGAAGATAACGTTGGTGTTGAAAAGAGTCCACTACATGGGCACAAATGTAATTTAATAACCTTCCAGAACATGTTAAATGTCTTGCAAGTAACGTAGCAGAGTTTACCATTAATACTGTTACTATGATAGAATCATATTTAAAACGTTAAGTCGTTTAATTTATTGCTCATAAATAAAATATAAATTTTGGATTTATTTCCGTACCCCATGGTCCGCGGAATACGACTACTGTAACATAAAACACTGAATTATCTCACTACATGAAATTCTGTATAATCTTCAGAATCAAGAACAGCTGCCAATATGAGTAACTTAGAAGCGGATATCGTCGATAGAGAAAAGCGTCTTAAATCAACTAAAAATGAAAGTTCTTTGGTCCAGATTGTATACCAATTAGATTCCTTTCAGAGTATCCTGATATACCAGCTCTGTACGTTATAATCATGTACAATCGCTCTCTCGGCGAAAGATCTGTACCTAAACAATGACAAGTTTAACAGGTCACACCACAAATGAAGGAAAAGGAGTAGAAGCAATCGCATGAATTATAGACCCATATCGCTGACGTTGATTTGCAGCAGTATTTTGAAATATATGCCTGCCGCTGTGGCCGAGCGGTTCTAGGCGCTTCAGTCTGCAACCGCGCGACTGCTACGGTCGCAGATCATGAATGTGTGTGATGTCCTTAGGTTAGTTAGGTTTAAGTAGTTCTAAGTTCTAGGGGACTGATGACCTCAGATGTTAAGTCCCATAGTGCTCAGAGCCATTTGAACCACTTTTTTTAAACACATGCTGTGTTCGAACGTTATGAATTACCTCGAGGAAAACGATCTACTGTCGCAGAAAATAACCTTCTTGTAAAACACAACTAGTTCTTTGCTCTCATGAAGTAATGAGTGCTATCGACAGGACATCTTAAATTTATCCCACAATTTAGATTTCTACAAGGCTTTTGATACCGTTCTTCCTAAACTGCTTCCAATCAAATTTTATGCGTATGGTGTATCGTCTCAGTTGCGCAACTGGCTTCGTGATATCATGTAGGAAAGATAATAGTCCGTACTAACAGACGAAAAGTCATCGAGTAAAACAGAAATCACATCAGCGTTGTAATAGACGAAAAGTCATCGAATAAAACAGAAGTGATACCTGTTGTTCCCCAAGGAAGTATTCTAGGCCCTCCGCTGTTCCTAATCTTTATAAAGGATGTAGGACATATTCTGAGCAGTCATCTTAATTTGTTTGCAGCCGATAGTGTCATTTATCGTCTAATAAAATCATCAGAAGATGAAACCCAATTGCGAAATGATTTAGACAGCATACAGTAGGCTGCGAAAAATGGCAATTGATCCCACATACAGGAAAGTGTGACATCATTCACATGAGCACTAAAAATAATCCGCTAAATTTCAGTTAAATGATAAATCGTACAAGCCTACAGGTTGTCAATTCAATTAAACACCTAGAATTATAATTACGAACAACTTAAATTGGAACTATCGCATAGACATTATTGTGAGGCAGGCAAACCAAAGACTGAGTTTTATTGTCATAATACTTAGGTTTAACAGTTCTGCTACCCCTGCTCAGCAGTATGGGATCCTTGCCATATTGGATAGGCTGATGACACCGAAAAAGTTCGAAGAAGGGCACCCTATTTTATATTATCACGAAATAGAGAAAAACTGTCATGGATATGATAGGCAAACTGTGGTGTCAATTTTTAAAACAAAGGCGCTTTTCCTTCCTGTGAGAGCTTTTCATGAAATTTCAATCTCCAACGTTCTTCTCTGAAAGCGCAAAATATTTAGTTGACATTCACTTACATAGGGAGAAATGATTTTTGTAATACAATAAGATAAATCAGAGTTCACACGGAAAAATTTAGTTGTCCGTTTTTCCCGTGCGCTGACAGAGAGTGGTACGGTAGAGAAATAGTTTGAAAGTAGTTCGATGAGCCCTCAGTCAGGCACTTAAGTGTTAATTGCAGAGTAGACATGTAGATGTAGATTATCGTATACTGTCTCTGCTCCATGACACATATTGCTACAACGTTAAAACGGTGAACGGTGAACCTTCAGGCCTGAAGATGGCAAGTAAGAAACGTTGCTGGAAAACAACACACTGAGTCGGCTGTCAACCCGAGAAGATTTTATCATCGAGATTCGCCGAGAAAGCCGGCATTCTCATACGATCACGTTATTCGTCATAGCTATGCCTGCTCGCTCACACATTACACTACAAGTCCGCCACATACTTGCATATTACCTCATCCTGTGATGCCCACATCAGCTCATGAGCCTTATTGAAACTCACATATTTATTAAGAGAGGTGAATAAAATAAGCGAATAGCGACATTGGCCGGGAGGCCCCTATTCGGGGAAGTTCGGCCGCCAAGTCTTATTTAATTCGACGACACATTAGTCGACTTGCGCGCAGGTGAGGAGGATGAAATGATGGTGACAACACAACACACAGTCCCGGAGCTGAGAAAATCTCCAACCCGGTCGAGAATCGAACCCGGGTCCACTTGCATGAGAGGCGAGCACGTTACCACCCAGCTAAGCCAGTGGACATTATGAGGGGTGTTTCTAACACACTAGCTACTCTCATTTGAAGTGTCTATCTATGTTACTGGTGCATTCACTGCGGTGTTCTTCTTCGTAAGTACAAGAATTCCTATGGCACAGATGTATCCTCACAAAATTCTCTGAAGTGCAAGCGTGTTTCTCAAATGACTGAAAGCAAAGAGCAATACGATTACGTACAATTGCCGCAGTAGCTTGTTGAATAACGAGGGAAGAACTGATGGAAAGTGTCTTTCGTTCCGAAACTGTACCAAAATGAAGGAAAAAAAACCTCATAACCAATTCTTAGAAAAACGATATCCGCCATTTGATACTGGTAACTAGGGGCAGCGGAGAGGAAGAATTCGCAGGACCTGTTTACAATAAGTGTGCCACATTATAAAGGAAGCAAACGCAGCATGTATGGAAAGCCAAAACGATTGTTCTTGGCTAGAGGAACCCATCAATGCCATAGAACGATTCTCAGTCATAAAAAACAGATAAAAAATAAGGAATTGCAAATGAACATAGTTTCACTGCTTATTCTATGGAACCACGTAGAACCCTGGGAGGCCGGCCGCGGTGGCCATGCGGTTCTAGGCGCCTCATCCCGGAACCACGCGACTGCTACGGTCGCAGGTTCGAATCCTGCCTCGGGCATGGATGTGTGTGATGTCCTTAGGTTAGTTAGGTTTCACTAGTTCTAAGTTCTAGGGGACTGATGACCTCAGATGTTAAGTCCCATAGTGCTCAGAGCCATTTAGAACCCTGGGAGCATTTAAACTGCACAAATTACAGTGTACAGAAAAATTAATTTTCATATACTAGTCCTTTATTTTCATTACACTACAACACATGTTACCATGGAAGTGAAAAACTCACAGTATATATCAGCTCGTCTGAAATCTCAAAGTAGAAAGGAAATAGATGTGATGCTACTGGAACAAATGATAGTGCTTTACGTGATTAGGCAGTCAATAGTCACTTTAAAAAAATGTTTTCAGGAAAACAAGTAGCTCTTGCGTGGTAGTCATTCGAGTAGAACAAAGTGATTTGAGTCTAGATGCACATACGGTTACCAAACCTCTTATGCTAGGAAAAGTCGTCACTTCCAGGAGTCTCTTGTAACCATTTTGATGTTTTTTTAAATGAACATATATGGAAAAAGGAAAATGTGTATCACACCGGAGCCTGAACTCTTAGTTTCCTTCGTTTGGTGAGAATTTGCCTTCACCATTGCTTTTCTTTTTTCACTTGCTTCGTTTTCTACTTTATTTTTATTCTTGTTATCTCTATCACAGTCTTCTTCGTTGTTTGCGATATTGCTCATTTTTATTTGTTTGTTTCTGATGGTGTTTCTGAGAATTAATCTTATTGCGTAGCTCATCGAATCAGTTAGTATAAGCAAGGGACGCATGTCATCTTTCCACGGTTTAAACATATTTCATCTCTCTTCGTAAATTGATTGTTGTTACTTGAATTTAATTCAACTGTTATTGTATATGTTTTGTTTAAAAAAGGGTCTCTCCAAAGCATGCAATTTCGATAACTTGGTGCAAATAAAATAGCTTCTCTTTTTGCTGTTTCTGCCACACAGAAACTATTCTTGTATCGTTTTGTAACTTAAGGTTTTACTTAAATGTCCATGACACACGTTTAGTGGGATGGCAACTCTGCCTGCTAAAGCAGGTAATCTCTGGATATGCGAACTGACACAATTTAACAGAACAAATGAACACGTTAGCCAATCCGTGACAGTTCGTTTTCGCGTTATTTAGAAATAGACATTCTATCAGTCTTGATACTATAGAATCAAGATTAATATTATGACGGGATTAGTGACAACATTTACTTGTGATCCAAAATTAATTTCACCTCTGGCAAAGAAGATTGCAGTATCGTCGGCGGAGTGACAGGATCTGAATAGCAAGTGAGAAAAGACCGTGAAATATAAGCACTTACGAATAAAAGAAAACAAGCAAAACCGAGAAAATAAACTGACATTTTTCAATGTTGGAGACCACTGCTAAGTTTGAGATATGTTGCGGTTTATGTATCAGAATTAAATTCGCGTCAGTGTTAGCAACAAATGAGTACATTACAAGGACGTTGTCACACCTAAAATGGCTCTGAGCACTATGGGACTTAACATCTATGGTCATCAGTCCCCTAGAACTTAGAACTACTGAAACCTAACTAACCTACGGACATCACACAACACCCAGCCATCACGAGGCAGAGAAAATCCCTGACCCCGCCGGGAATCGAACCCGGGAACCCGGGCGTGGGAAGCGAGAACGCTACCGCACGACCACGAGATGCGGGCAAGTGTCACACCTAAAACCTCCACGACTGTGTACACGATATAACCTGCCCTGTTTCTTTTAGACGTAAAAAATGGGACGAAAACGATATCCTGTTAGATGATATACGCAGATACTCTGGTCTGTATGCCCCATCAAAAGACTTTTATAAAGTTTACCATCTTCTAGCATACTACATTGGCCTTTAATGACCCTAAAGTTGAGCTGTCATACACGCCAGTCATTATTATCGTTGTAGTGTGATCTGCAAAATCCTAGTTTCACAGAAGAAGTCTTTACAATGTAGCATCTGCATTAATTTACATGTGATGGAAGGCGTCATTAGCTACAAATCAAAATGAATATTCTGTAGAAACGTTTTTCTGTAACTTACTTTTTGATAAGAGAATTTCTTTGGAATACACCACTTATCTGTCTTCGTTTATGATGTTCATATACAAATATATCGATTTCAGAGTTACATAACAACAGACCTAGACGTTAGGCGTCCATATAAACATGGACGTCTGGCAGAAATGAGTAACTGCGAGATAGATTGCGTAACGTAAATATGATCATAAATGAAGGCACCTTTGTACAACATTCGAGGTATATAGTTTTAGTAAATGCATCTTCACATCCAAGAGGACTATCTCGAAAGATGGATGACAGGAAAACTACTTCCTTGCTTGTTAGACACGGGAGCAGCATTACAGAAGTACTTCACGTTTCCCCTTCGGGCGAGGTCTGTACAGGATAATACAGGCTATAAGTGGGCTATTACGAGTATTTAAAGTGGTCGTGAAGAGTCCCAGCACGCTTTGCAAGGTAAAGGTGAAAGGAGAAAGACTGCCCCATTAAACAGGGATTATGCAAATCGGGTAAATTGCCTTCGGGGTACTCTTCCTTTATCACTTTATACTGCCGGCTAGCAGGGACACCTAATCCCAGAAGAAAGCTTTGGCAATTTAAGGACTTCATCCGTCTTCAACATTGAAGTGCTTGAGTAGGATGTGAGAGAAATTTTCGCGCTGACGAAGCTATCTTTCTTGCTCAGGTAACGAATTAACCTCTCAAAAAGTGAGTCAAAGATGAAAGAGATCAAGGCGTTTTATTCGCTCCTGTAACAGGAACGGCATCGAAGGAGTTGGTGCAGCGAGAAGCTGGACTGCGGAGGTCACACAGTCAAAACCCAATTTGGTTTTTCTATTTGAATTCTATCAGTTACTGCAAACAGGCGAAGTTAGTGATAAAATAAGGAACCGTTACGAAATAAAATGTTAATAATGTGTACTAATTAAGGACTTACAAGTTATATATTGTTATTATAGTCAGTGCCAAACAACCATTACTTTCATCATAACACTGGAGATGGCATTGCATATCTACATCTACATCTACATGATTACTCTGCAATTCACATTTAAGTGCTTGGCATCGAACCACAATCATACTATCTCTCTACCATTCCACTCCCGAATAGCGCGCGGGAAAAACGAACACCTAAACCTTTCTGTTCGAGCTCTGATTTCTCTTATTTTATTTTGATGATCATTCCTACCTATGTAGGTTGGGCTCAACAAAATATTTTCGCTTTCGGAAGAGAAAGTTGGTGACTGAAATTTCGTAACTAGATCTCACCGTGACGAAAAACGTCTTTGCTTTAATGACTTCCATCCCAATCATATCTGCCACACTCTCTCCCCTGTTATGTGATAATACAAAACGAGCTGCCCTTTTTTGCACCCTTTCGATGTCCTCCGTTAATCCCACCTGGTAAGGATCCCACACCGCGCAGCAATATTCTAACAGAGGACGAACGAGTGTAGTGTAAGCTGTCTCTTTCGTGGACTTGTTGCATCTTCTAAGTGTCCTGCCAATGAAACGCAACCTTTGGCTTGCCTTCCCCACAATATTATCTATGTGATCTTTCCAACTGAAGTTGTTCGTAATTTTAACACCCAGGTACTTAGTTGAATTGGCAGCCATGAGAATTGTACTATTTATCGAGTAATCGAATTCCAACGGATTTCTTTTGGACTCATGTGGATCACCTCACACTTTTCGTTATTTAGCGTCAACTATCACCTGCCACACCATACAGCAATCTTTTCTAAATCGCTTTGCAACTGATACTGGTCTTCGGGTGACCTTACTAGACGGTAAATTACAGCATCATCTGCGAACAACCTAAGAGAACTGCTCAGATTGTCACCCAGGTCATTTATATAGATCAGGAACAGCAGAGGTCCCAGGACGCTTCCCTGGGAAACACCTGATATCACTTCAGTTTTACTCAATGGTTTGCCGTCTATTACCACGAACGGCGACCTTCCTGACAGGAAATCATGAATCCACTCGCACAACTGAGACGATACCCCATAGGCCCGCAACTTGATTAGAAGTCGCTTGTGAGGAACAGTGTCAAAAGCTTTCCGAAAATCTAGAAATATGGAATCAACTTGAGATCCCCTGTCGATAGCGGCCATTACTTCGTGCGAATAAAGAGCTACCTGCGTTGCACAAGAACGATGTTTTCTGAAACCATGCTGATTACGTATCAATAGATCGTTCTCTTCGAGGTGATTCATAATGTTCGAATACAGTATATGCTCCAAAACCCTACTGCAAACCGACGTCAATTATATAGGTCTGTAGTTCGATGGATTGCTCCTACTACCCTTCTTAAACACTGGTGCGACCTGCGCAATTTTCCAATCTGTAGGTACAGATCTATCGGTGAGCAAGCGGTTGTATATGATTGCTAAGTAGGGTGCTATTGCATAAGCGTAATCTGAAAGGAACCTAATCGGTATACAATCTGGACCTGAAGACTTGCCCGTATCAAGCGATTTGAGTTGCTTCGCAACCCCTAAGGTATCTACTTCTAAGAAACTCATGCTAGCAGCTGTTCGTGTTTCAAATTCTGGAATATTCCATTCGTCTTCCCTGGTGAAGGAATTTCAGAAAACTGCTTTGAATAACTCCGCTTTAGAGGCACAGACGTCGGTAACAGTTCCATCGGCACTGCGCAGCGAAGGTATTGACTGCGTGTTGCCGTTTGTGTACTTTACATACGACCAGAATTTCTTCAGATTTTCTACCAAATTTCGAGACAATATTTCGTTGTGGAACCAATTAAAGGCATCTCACATTGAAGTCCATCCCAAATTTCGCGCGTCTGTAAATTTTAGCCAATCTTCGGGATTTCGCGTTCTTCTGAACTTCGCATGCTTTTTCCGTTGTCTATGCATATGTGGTTGGTTGTATTACAAAATTACACTGACACCTCAACACTCTCATTTCTAGTGAAGTATCAATGAAGGAAGGTCTAGATGGCACTGTGTTAATAGTTCTGAGATAATTACTAACATATAATATTCTCGTACAAAATTTTCATTTTCACGACTTTGTTATCTTTGGAAAACCGGTAACTCTGACTTCTGATAAAACTGAATTGCGACAGAATCGAGCCGTGGCGCCATTGAATTAGTAGGCTGTTCTGTCCGGCGTTCCTAGCTCAGGTGTAGTGTCGACTATCCCTCTTGTGGCTACATTGCCAACATCTATGAGGAAGTGTTGGCGTCTTTGCTTGCTGAGAAATGTACGGGGTTCGCTGCCCCGAGAAGGATGCACAAAGTTTGGGGATTGGTGCAGAGCGAACACACCGGAGTGAGCATCGACTGTAAGCAGCAGGCCGACCTTCCGTCGGTTGGCTCTGAGCACTATAGGACTTAACATCTGAGGTCATCAGTCCCCTAGAACTTAGAACTACTTAAACCTAACTAACCTAAAGACAGCACACACATCGATGCCCGAGGCTGGATTCGAACCTGCGACCGTAGCGGTCTCGCAGTTCCAGACTGCAGCGCCTAGAACCGCACGGCCACACCTGCCGGCACCGTCGGTTGGTTAGTAACATTCGTGTCGGACGACCGCTGGTGGCCTGGCTGCCCTCTTCTACCTGGCTTTCATCGGCGACGCACCGTGGATCAATGGAACTGCTTGCTGATAGAGGGGAGTAACATTTTGTAATCCTCGTGGTGATTTGTTTCATTGTCTACCTGCCCTCCTTATTATTTTCTGGTTTGTACCCGACCCTCAGAGATTTACTCGGTCGGACCTTTGGTCACAGATATAAGCAGTAGTGTTGTACTAAGACACTAGTTGTCGTTTGAAAATTTGTTCCGCTATTATATGACCTTTCCCTTCTGATTTCCCGATCACTAATGTTCTAATTAATCAGCTCCTGGTCGTAAACACAGCCGGAAAAACTGTACTAAGGCACAGATTGCCGTTAAACAAAAGAGGGACCTTGTGGTTAGATTTAGTTGTTAACCGGTACAATTCTTTGATTGTAATTTCATTTCTCATTCATTAGTTACAATCTGAACTACCTGTTGTACTAAGCTGTTAGTTTCCGTGTTTGAAAGACCCGGTCAAAAAATGGTTCAAATGGCTCTGAGCAATATGGGACTTAACTTCTGAGGTCATCAGTCCCCTAGAACTTAGAACTACTTAAACCTAACTAACCTAAGGACGTCACACACATCCATGCCAGAGGCAGGATTCGAAACTGCGACCGTAGCGATCGAACGGTTCCAAGGACCCGGTCATTATTGGTGTATTTTAGCTGGTTCTTGTGCATCCGTCGAGTGAGTTCTCTTTTAATAAGTGTTCATAAATGATATTTTAAAGACGGTCCTTCAGAGCGGTCTTAATAACTGGCAATAAGTTTAACCTTGAAAATATTAACAGCCAACTGTCATCTGGGCTTTAGTCAATTGTCAGAAAGGACGGGTTGGGATCTAGTCGCACGTCGGTTGCCGATTGAAATCAAGAGGTTGGTTGCTTTGAAGTAAGCCTTATCATTGTCATATTGTTTGCTAATCTGTGTAACCACTAAGCACTGATGCGCGTCTTATCCCCGAAACGTTCGACATACAGCTTTCAAATTAAAAGTTAAATCATTTGTTTTGAGTAATTGAATCGCTCTTGTCATCAGTGGTGCTTATATAGTTTTCATGTGTTGCAGAAGGGCATTTTATAAGACAGACTGTGTCTAGAGCGGTAGTAACCACCGCTGTTTCACCCGATAAAGGGTGGGTTGCAGGTCCGGCCGCATTGTAATCACTGCCATATTTTGCAATACAGCACTTCCCATTTCTTTTGCAAAGATTAAAAGCTTATTCAGCTTAAGGTTTAATGTCAAAAGAATTTTGCAAATTTGTTCATTTTGTTAAGGAAAATTTTATGGTTAAATGCTTCGATTATCTCTAAAACACAGTTTATATATTGTTAAATAAACAGGTTGTGTGAAGAGAAAGTTATATTGATGGTTCATCCCTTCCACGTTTTCCTTAATTCCAGTAAGTACCACGTATCAAGAATGAATAAAAGCAGCAAACGTATGTAGAAAGTGTACAGCAATGTGTAGTCACTATTTCAGGGATATTATGTATAAGTTACATGAATATCACTTTGAGAGAGTTAACCGACAGAAGTATGAAAGCAAACTCCCGTACGCTTCATTAATGTCAGTGGGCTGTTACGTTATGCGTTGTATTGTTATCGATATGTCTCAAGGTACTGGAAAGCCGATGCTTGGAAACACTTCCTTTCTTCATCCAGCTCGATAATGAGTGATTTCTCGTAATACACAAGCTCTTGCATGATTATGATGTGTTATTTGTTAGATGATCATTATATTTGACTAGTGTGTCTTACATGCATCATCTTTTCGGTATTGCACTTGAGAACGATTTAAAGCTTCAAAGAGGACGAACGCACGGATATTAAAATGGGATCTTAACATAAAAGATTTCTTGGTGTGGTGTTGGATCATTTTGTAATATACGTTTTCCTGTATAAAACGTACGTTTCGACGGAGGTTGCAGTGGCCTCTCGTGGGAAACGTTTTGTTAACTGACGGAAGTATACGGTCTTACAAATAAAGCAATATTTGGCAGATAAGGTAGAGCTAATCAGATATCTAAATCAAAAAATGTTTTGCATCACCCCGGTTGCGAGAACTCCTGAAGACAGACGTTGACTGTGGATATTGTATCACAGACACAGTCCGTTTGACTGTTCAGAGATGTCACCCAAAGGTGTAAACAACCTATGCATGAGCAGCGCCTATTAGACGGAGGGGGTCCGACAGCCGATCAGTTCCAGTCATTCCACCAGCAAGGAGATACGCGGCTCGTGTTTTCTGTTGTTCGACCATGCCTAGACGGTCAATACCACGGTTCGATCGCTTCCGCATTGTTATTTTGTTCCAGGATGAGCTTTCAACAAGGGAAGTGTCAAGCGTCTCGGAGTGAACCAAAACGATGTTGTTCGGACTTGGAGGAGATACAAAGAGACAGGAACTGTCGATGACGTGCCTCGCTCAGGCCTTCCAAGGGCTACTAATGTTGTGGATGACCGCTGCCTACAGCGGAGGAACCCTGACAGCAATGCCACCATGTTGAATAATGCTTTCCGTGCAGCCACAGGACGTCGTGTTACGACCAACTGTGCGCAATAGGTACATGATGCGCAACTTCACTCCCGACGTCCATGGCGAGATCCATCTTTGCAACCACGACACCACGCAGTGCGATACAGATGGGCCCAACAACGTGCCGAATGGACCGCTCAGGATTGGCATCAAGTTCTCTTCACCGATGAGTGTCGAATATGCCTGCAACCAGACAATCGTCTGTGAAGTTTTGGAAGCAACCCGATCAGACTGAACGCGTTAGACACACTGTCCAGCGAATGCAGCAAGGTGGAGGTTCCCTGCCATTTTCGGGTGGCATTATGTGGGGCCGACGTACACCGCTGGTGGTCATGGAAGGCGCTGTAACGGCTGTAGGATACGTGAATGCCATCCGCCGACCGATAGTGCAACCATGTCGGCAGCATATTGGCGAGGCATTCGTCTTCATGGCTGACAATTCACGCCCCCATCGTACACATCTTGTGAATGACTTCCTTCAGGATAACGACATCGCTCGACTAGAGTGGCCAGCATGTTCTCCAGACATTAACACTATCGAATATGCCGGGGTATTATGGACGACAAGACCCACCAAGCACTCTGAGGGATCTACGCCGAATCGTCATAGAGGAGTGGGACAATCTGGACCAAACGTGCCTTGGTGAACTTGTGGACAGTACGCCACGACGAATACAGTCACGCATCAATGCAAGAGGACGTGCTACTGGGTGGGTATCAGAGGTACCGGTGTGTACAGCAATCTGGACCACTACTTCTGGAGGTTCACTGTACGGTAAAACATCATGCAACGTGTGGTTTTCATGAGTAATAAGAAGGGCGGAAATGATGTTAATGTTGATCTCTATTCCAATTCTCTGTACAGGTTCCGGAACTCAAGGAACGGAGGTGATGCAGAACTTATTTTGATGTGTGTATTACCTGCGGAAAGTCTTCATGGTTGTAGTACTATTAGATGAATAAATTTACGTCCTGAGTGGTTTTGATGTAAAACCAAGAGCGCATGTAAACTGCAAAATGTGTCACAATGATGTGAGAAGCGGTCTGGGCATTAGGTAATTTGTGGGTTCCTGTATCATCTAGCCTCTATCGTACTGAAATAATCTGACGAGAGGCTGATCAGACATGTCGTCGAATCCTGACATGACTTACTCGCCACTACGTAGGTATTGTAATTTAGGATTCACAAGCTGCTTGAGCTGCTGATACACACCTAAAAATAGGGAAACTGGTGCTTATTGGCTTTTCGCCTGCAGCTAAGAGATGGATAGCTCTGGATATCGCTGGCTGTTATTACGGCGCGAGTAGCGAGCATGGTCGGACAATTCCGACCTTCTTGACGCCGCAGTCATTGAGGACGATTGTCACTTCAGGGCTTTGTTAAAACCAGAAGTTAAAGTCATTTATCTTTTTTTCAGAACTCTTTTTTAATTTCTGGAAAATACTTGGAATCACATCGTTCTAATCATAAACTGAACTCCAAAAAATCAGTTTCGCCACACAGATGACGGTTACGATTAGGAATGTTAAACTCGTCATCCTATGGATATATAATGTAACGCTAACTGATCCCACCTACAAAAAACTCGTGAAGGTTATGTTATGTAGGCAATGCTTGCATAACTTTTAGATGAACGTAACAGTGCAGATGTGTGGTTAGAAACAATTGAAGCACTTTACACTATGTGTTCAAGAATATCCTGACGCCTATTATTGGGCATTAATTTTGGCTGTGTCCACCCTTCGCCGTTATAGCAGCTTCACATCTTCTGCGGACATTTTCACTGAGGTATCTGAATGTCTGCAGAGAAGTGGCAACCCATTCTTCCTCAGGAACCGAAACCAGAGAAGACATCACTAGGATACAGAGCGCTGTCGCCGTTCTAACCGAGCCCAAAGGTATTCGATTGGGTCCAGGCCAGGACTTAGAGCAGGCCCGTCCATATCAGGGATTTTATTGTCCAAAAATCATTGCCTTACATGTGCTACTTTATGTAGGGGTGCATTGGCATGTGAATACAAACCATGGTCTCAGAACTGTTCCTCTACTGGACTTAGTACATAATTCTGTAAAATTTGTTCTTATCCTTCGAAATTTAGAGTTTTCTTAATCACAATGAGGACATAACACTGTAACCACGAAAAAGACCCTCAGATCGTAACACCATCTCCTCCGTACGTTTTTTCCTGTACATGATGGCTGTTAACATTTTCCATGCATTCGCCAAACCCAAACCCTCCCATCGGGTTGGCACAAGCTATAGCGTCATTCAGTCACCAACAGTCGGCTTGGGCAGCTTTAGATGGGTTTAAATGTCCGTGATTGATTTGATGCTCCAGTGAACCTCGTTCGAAGTCACCGATCTCCCGTGACCGATCCACTCTGTTTCTCTACTGACAATATAACACGCACTGCTTCCTTTTATTGTGGTGCGTCCGCCTCTCGTAATATTTAGTAGTCAATTCAACATTACATAGTTGTATCTGGATACCTTTGATCAGATACTGTAGACTGCAAAATGACTGGCTGCGTAGAAACTAGAGATATTTGTGTTCCTGAAGAATCTGAGGTTCGTAGTGACATATTTTATGAAAAATATTACCACCAAAAGATATCTTGCACGTACACTGCAGTCTAATCTTGAAAATGACATGCAGGCTAAAAGAAGGTTTCAGAATGAACCAACATAGTCTGACACAGCTACGCTGGTAACCTATTTGGATGGTTCATTGTTATGTATGATATTTGTTTGTCTTCAAGAATCGACTGCAAACTTTGTCCACGTGTCAAAAGATCGACGTTCGGTGCAGAAAGTCTACTGGTAGACACACGAAAGTCTGGCAAAATGGGAAAGAATAATTTTATGTTTTTCATACGTCAGTCTTTTCTTACATTTCGCAAAAACAATTGCTTCTTTTCCTAAGCTTTAGGTCAGATCATTAAGTTTCTGAATCATTATCATCCGCATTTCGATTTCGTACTGAAAAAACTGCACAGATGCTCCAGACTTCATGTGGTACGACGAATGAACTTCAACGCTAGACTGACAAATCTCCATCGGTGGAATGCATTTTACTGAAATTATTACGATCAGAGTCCAACAGTTTCCGGTCTACCACAGTGGGAATATTCTTAAGTTAGAATGATATTACACTATCCTTTCTTTCGTTTCGAAATCTGGTTGAATATGCGAAGCATTACTCAAAATATACCAATAATAATCGGGACTCATTCCTAACCAGGGTCTAATTTTCTGTAAAATTGTCCGAGTCGTTCTGCAATTCATAGGACTTTCCAATGTCGTCCATAATTTATGTTAATGTTGTAAAAAAATGTTTGGAACACTGTATAAGTATTTCTAAATTTTCAATAGTTAGAAGAAATGTTGGAAATTTGGTGTTTATGTACTCCATATTAGTTTAGAAATAATGTTACACGTAAAATGTAAGTTGCATATTCCTCCTCGAATATTTAGTTATCTATCTATCACTTACAATTAGAGAATCACCACTCGCATTGCAAAATAAAGGTTAGCTCTTACAACAGAGCGACGCACCACGTAGCAGGAGAATTTAGAGCTTGTTCGCCGTACAGTTTGAATAGTGTAACCCATGCGAAATATATTGCGTAGTTCTCTCTTAATGTCTTTGCATTGATATCAGTAACTAAAAATTTCTGAAGCTGACTTACAGTGGGGAAAATATCAGCACAGCTTTCGACATGACACTTCTTATCATTTCCTTATGAAGAGCGTCGTTCACCGAGATATGAAAACCTTGGACTCAGTCAATTTCTATGCTATGTGGACGGCAGTTGAGTGGTCGGGCATCGGCTCATCAAAGCGACCAGTGTTTTGTGCTGTCGATGTTAAGTCACATCGCTACCGTAAACAGGGCGAGAACGGGCGCTATACTCTGCAAGAATAAATGTAAAACAATGACCAAATTTAATGAAATCTCAGAATGCATTTATACGTAAATTAGAAGTACAAGTTTTACGCCTAGGAATCGGCAGGTATATGTTCTCTGGTGTCTCAGCAGATATCTGTTATTTCGTTTCAGTAATATGTAGGCGGACTCAACTCATCAGATCTTGCACCAGACACACAGCGTAACGAAAAACACTACTTTGTTTCTCGATAGCAAAAAGTATGTTTCAATGAAATTTTATATACCCAATCGATCGAGCAGTGAAAATTTTTACCAAAATATATGATGGATTGATAGATATTAGTAAACATTGGCCTAGCTATATATTAGACTTCATAATAGATGTCAACAGATGCAGAAAATCACGAAGAATAGCCAATAACCCAACAGCTGATGAGCAACAACACTACATAATGACAACATTACGTGCGCATGCGCACAAGACGGCCCAGGAAGACCTCAGGAACTCTGGTGAACCAGAACATTGTTACCACTGCCCATCGCGAGAGACAATGCATTCTGATGTCTCTGCAGGCACCCGATGTTTTAAGGTAAATGTGTAAGCGGAGCAGAAATGAATGGTAAATCATTCTAGCGACTGGGCCGCAAATGGGGAAATTCACTGACAGGCCTATAAGCGACATTCACAGGTCGTCATGACCCATTTGGGAAGGAACATCTCAGGAACGACGGAGTCAGTTGGCCGTTCGCGTGCTACAGTCGTGAGCATCTACGGAAAGTGGCTGAAGGACGGTCATATCACAAAAAGGTAAAAATCAGTTGGAATTCCACGTCAGTAATGAACTTGTGGACCGGAGGCTTACCCTCTCTGTAAACCAAGAGAGACGGCCATTTCTGGCAGGTCTGACGACACGGTACATTGCTGGTACAGTCAGAAAACTTGCGGAGCACTCCGTTCATCATACCTTTCTGGACATGGGGCTCCGCCGCCGACTACTACCTGATCCCTTTCCAATGACCTTATCAATTACGATTGCAGTGGGCACACAAGAACTGAAACTGGACCATGGATCAATGGAAACTCGTGGTATGGTCGACTGAATCACGTTCGTGACCGGATACGCGAACGTATGCTCGTAATAAGCACAGCGCCACGGAAGCACGTCGGTGTTGCAGTATTATGTTATGAGGAAGATTTACTTAGGTCTCCGTGGGGCCTGTGGAGGTAATCGAAGACTCTATGACAACTGTGGACTACTTGAACATCAGTGCCCACCATAAACCGTGATTGACGACTTCCCCGACGGCGATGGCATCTACCAGCGGGATAAAAGCCCGTGATACGAGGCCAGAATTGTGCCATAGCTGTTTGAGGCGCATATCACTGAACTAATGTTGAAGTCTTGGCCACCATAGTTGCCGATCCGAATGAGATTGAACATATCTGGGACTCTATCGGGCACCAGGCCTGTGCACACAAACTACCAGTTTATGGGGCTTGCTGGCATGTACGGAGACATTTGATGCCACCTACCTCCGGAAACCTACCGAGGACATGTCGAATCAATGTGGTTCAGAATCGCTGGTGTTCTGTGATCTAGAGGTGGACCAACTCAGTGTTAAGTAGTTGGTGATAATGATTTTTATCACTGGCGTAAACAGATCTTTTGGACTCAGACATTATTACCGATTTCATTTGAAACTCATGGAGATGATGCCGTGTAGGCTAAGTACTAATATACACCCATACAAACATGATCGTAGAATAGCGCTATGTTCCAGTTCTGATATGCACATTTGGTAGACTGCACAACTGGACTCTGAAACTAGGATCAATAGTTCTCCTTCATATAGCTCCTCACTTGTGCTCGTAAACAGATCTTGTTAAAGGTATTGCAGGGCCATATTTCGGCATGCCACACTCTTGAACGTTAATTTGGGTTCCATCTCTCCATGCTACAGTTCCTCAATTGTCTCCACCAGGCTGAGTGCAGTCCTTCCATCAAGTCTTTGGCAGGAAGGGGGGATCCATCCGGCGTTATCCATTTGGCAGCCTCTACGACTGCTCACCTACACACTTAACATCGACTATTACCTATTCCTTCCCACAAATATTTCGACCAGCGAGTGCAGAACAAGAGGCCTACAACACATACTCGGGCAGTCCGAGTGTCAGACTTCACACTCTGACAACTAGCTATACTGCCTAAAATGTCTGTGCTATATCCGCGAGTCACCAGATACCGGATCACACTTCACAGAACAGGCGAGGAACGATTACGACGGAAGGCGGGAAGACCGCCTACGGTCGGGACTCAAACGCCGGAGTCGAGCGAAGAGGCAGACGAACGGCGGACCTGACACAACAAGAGCAAGGCGATAGCAATCTAGGTGACAACCCTTAGGCCTTGTCCTACGTAAGCGACAGAAGCGACCGACAGCGCGCGACAGCTTCAGACGACGAAACACCACCGCAGGTATGGTTACAGGAGGGTCCTACATGGGCGACATCCTTGGCGCTGCCTGTTATCTGCTACAACTAACGACGTTTGAACTCAAACGTGTTTGAATCTTGTCGCTGCAGCACGCGCGGCAGTGGGAGCGATAGCAATGTGTCTTCTCGGCAAAGCAGTGGAGCGGACGAAACGGCAGCTATTAGTTACCATCCGAATAAAAAAAAAAAAACCTACTCAGTGAAAAAATTTGATTCTTCTCTATGTTATAGCTTGATATCTTTGCTTTATAAAGGCCTGAATTTATTTCCGTTATTCGTTATAGTTACTGTGCTGCACGAAACGGAGTACATGGCTGCACGAAATTTTTAAGAATTTCCAGAGGTAAAATCACATTGCATAGACTTTCCGTATAGTTCATCTAAAGCCGCACATTACTGCATATGAAATGTAATTAATATATCTAAATTGTATTTAAAATTGAGACCGGAATGATATCTCTTTTCATTCTTGAGATTTTGGTTGTTATTTCCGCGGAGGAGTCGCTCGCGGTGCGTCCGAATCCTTTCCTGCGCTTCGTCGTAAAAATCGTCGTATCTCATAAACAGTTTAAGACATAGAAAGAACGTTTTTTTGGAAATAACAGCACGCAGAAAGGACCATTTTTTTATCGTATGATTAACACTCGATACGTTTTTGTAAACGCGTGGGCAGAGCGGAAACAAGACTCCCTACAAATAACAACATGAGTTTTTGTCCGAATTTTCGTAGTCAAACAAAGAGAAAGAAACAGGCAAACTGGGTATCAAAGTGACCAACGAGACGCCTAGTTTTGCATGAGAAAATTTAACTGCTTCAAAGTAATCAGGGAAATTAAATAAAACTTAATTAATCAGTTGGGGAACTATAGAAGTATTTTACGAAAAGCTGCTGCCAAGTTACGTAAATGAAGTGTCAAAAAGTTCTTCTGTTCAAGGCGTAGCTATTTTGCACGTAATGAGATGCACTGGTGCGGTATTTAAATGTCAAAAATTCTTCCTTCGAATCAAGAACCAAAGTTAGGATTTTCGAGAACAGAAGACGTTAGGAAGGCAAATCATGTGTCAGTAAGATCATGTTTTCTGAATAAAACTTGAAAATAAAAGTTAAAAGGAATCGGTCAAATATTTTGCGAAATGATTTGTGTAAAAGAAATAAATAGACCACAGAAGCATTCTATGTATCTTTGAACGGTCTTCGAAATTATGAACAGAAAATGAGGTGCATCAAACTCTTCCCTAATATTTTATATTTCATACTATTAGAAAAATTATTTCATAAAAATGTTTGACTTTCTTTTTAAAAATTTTGTATCCTTTGCTTTTACAGACTATTCAGATTAATTGAAACGCTTGGCCTTATCCCTGGTTGGTGATCAGTTTCGCGTTGCTACATCAAAAATCTGGAAAATTTCCTGGTCGTTCATTGTAATTTATTAGTAATGTGTGTGATATACTGGGATAGGATCAAGTACTTTGGTAAGACCTTAAAATATACTTAGCGATGCAGTGTAAACAGTATACATAAAACTTAGTATACAGAATTGTAGCTCAGCCAGTTTTTAATAATAAGCATTTGGGGTGAGAACCCAGGACTCTCCTACATCCGTATTCAGTAACCGAGAACGCTACCGCTACACCAATCTCACTCTCGTTTTCGAGGGTTGATCCTTGTGTTCAGAGAAGTCAGTCATTCTTCCGCATTTATCAGCTGTTAAAAGTTCTTGATCATGTAAAAAAACATTCGTGTTTAATTTATTGATGAGACAATCGAATACTCCTCTACTCATTCACATGTATTCGAAGAATTGTCTGGTATCTTCGTAGTTGATGATATAAATTATGAAATTTTCGATGAAGATTCTCCCTTTGTAAATTCCATGCATCACATTCCGTTTCTCTTTATTTTTCTAAGCAAAGGTAATTTTGTAGCCTTACTCTCCAGCTATAGTATTCTACTTTTTAGGGGCGACATTTTATAGAAACAGCTGGTCGGCTCTAAGCAGCTATCTTGTAGCGCGAGATGGTCGTTTGCAAGCACGACACCCAAGCTTTCCGCGCGATGCTGCTGCTTATTGCTGGAGTGTCGCGCATCCAGACGTCGCTCACTGTCGGTCGCTTCTGATGCTTACGGCAGACACGGCCTGAGTGCTGGAGACTTTCGACACATTGCCCTCAACAGATCAAGTAGGGGCCACAATCCAAATTAAGGCCAGAGAGGGAAACCGATATCAAGCGAGGTCGTCGACGAATAGTCAGTAGTACGGTGGGGATAATAACGAACGCTATCGTATATTTTTGATGGCCTTGAGCTTTCTAATAGCTAATGACAAGATAAATTGAAACATTACTTTCTCATACTAACGTATTAGGGTAACTGAATTACTAGCGTTAAGAACCTCGGTAACAGGTAATTTCCCAGAGCTGTTTTGTATACTTACTTTACTTTACTTTTCCGTGTCCAGATAAAATTTTATTTTTCCAATAGTTAGCCACCGCTACGGCTTTGTCGTTGGCTTGTAGCAGGTCACTAAAACTGCAAGGCTCCGGCAATAGTCGGCACATGAGCAGATGTGCCTCGTCTTGTACCTCTCCGCATCCGCAAAGAACGTCGTCATCGTTAGTCAGCAGTCCCCACCTGCACAGATCAGTTTTGCATCTGGGTACACCAGCCCTCAGCCTATTTAGTGTTCTCCACACTGTACAAGGAAGTTTGTTTCTAGGTGCCATTTGCTCTTTTGGTATTATCTGCAGTGCGGTTTGTTCATTCTCCCATTTACGGACTCTATTATCTTCCTGTGAACCGTCAAGGATCTTGTTTCTTGCAATAAAGCTGTTTCTAGACTTAAGCCTCCGAGCCTGAGTAACGTGCCCCTTTCAGTGGGTGTCGAGAATCTGTTTCTTTCTTTGTTCTCTCAGCGTCTGCTGCCACCTACCTTCTGATCTTGGATGGGGCAATTCCAGCAAGTAGGCACAAATTACCCGTTGGTGTGGGTCTGAGACAGCCTGTAACAATTCGCATTGTCTCATTTACACTTACATCAACCTGTTTAGCATGTACAGATGCCTCCCATACTGGCCTGCATACTATTAACACTACATTAGCGTCAGTTCTATAGTAGCACGATATAACAGCTTTTTCCGTAACCCTTATGACGTGAAGATTATAATTACATCATGAGCAGCGGGCCAACAGATTTAGAGAAGTCACATTTCATACGCCCGATTAGATGTATGCGATTCACTTGCATGAATGTCACATAAATTTCTCAGTATGCTAACAAGCGACGAATCAACGTCTTCTTTCTTAAACTGTTATTGCAGGTTGTTGATTCAAAAGCTTCCTCACACACAACTTGGTGACTGATAGTTTCAAAATGCCTCTAAACACTATGGGACTTAACATCTGAGGTCATCAATCCCCTAGACTTAGAACTACTTAAAACTAATTAACCTAAGGACATCACGCACATCCATGCCCGAGACACGATTCGAACCTGCAACCGTAGCAGCAGCGCGGTTACGGACTGAAGCGCCTAGAACAGCTCTGCCACAGCGGCCGGCTATATAGTTTCACATATAAACGTCCATTGTGGATATCGACGCCTAAAGCAACCTTATTTATTTCTTTTATTGAAATACAATAGTGTTCCTATATGATAATCGTAGGGAATACCTCGTCCATTACGGACCGAGTATAATGACCTGTTACACCTACTTCTTTTATCATAGGCAGTTCTCCTGCAACCATTCATATCACATACCCACATCGTCTAATTGTGCTGTTTTGCATTGTTTCACACACTACATTCGAAACCAGTTTCCAGTACCCCGTCCTTAAACCCGTTCTGTCAGTTAATACCACCATAGCACTTTCTACCATTTTCATACTCATTACATTTCTTTAGGACATTACACCAACAGTAAGTTTAGCAGTCAAATTCACGGCCAGTTACCAAACGCAGTCATATTTCTTGTTCTTCGCCAATGGAAGTAAAAGGCGCTTCCATGCTGCTCCTGTAACTGTGTTTGCAACTTAACGAATTTTGACCCCGCGAGTCATTTTCGCATGCTTTACTTTCTGAGAATTCATGGATATTACTGCACAGGTACATACGAACACCGACAATTGTAAGTGCACGTGTGGAGTGATTTAGGAAATGGAGAGGAGGAGGCAAGTAACTAACTGGGCAACTTTAGCTGCTCAGATAGTGATGGTGAAAAGTCTTTAACTGTTGTATTCATCAAATGCACTTGGCGCCAAATATGTTAATGTGGCAGGTAGAGCACTTCTTATCATCGACTACTCACTGGTATGAGGTGACTTGCAGCTATACAGAATCGTCACAGGCTGACAGAGGGCTAAGCAACATCTATGTCAAAATCAAGATGGCATCACCGATAAGCAACAGTTTATAATGATTTATTAATAGAAGTGTTACAATACTTAACTGGAGTACGAGGATCGTGCGTTGCAATACAGATCAATGTTCAAAAAATGATGTAGCCCTAAATCCAGTGAATGATGACGAACGTCACTTGTACAGTATCCAGCAGGGTTCTCCTTCGCGTTGACTAGGTACACGCTGAGACACTCTCAGTGACTTGTAACTGTACTAACTTCAGGAGACTAACTATCTGCTAAGTCGAGCCATGTGTCTGCTTATACACACATTTGGTGATTAGATATCCACTTGGGAACTATTACCGTGACATACGGCGGAAATGTAACATAGCATTTGTCCATTTTGCGCTCTGTGCGAGTGTAACCTTAACTAGATTGAGCCTGAGTCATAAATAGCATGGCCGTGTCTCTTATCTTCTTGAGGACACAGTATCAACTCTATGTCAATTCCTCAAAAAAATAGGACATACACTACCGGTCAAATCCATGACAACTGTGTATTTCTGGTTAAAACAGGGATTTCGTTTTTAATATTATGTCATATCCCTTTTCTGATAACAGAACAAGTATAAACATGCAAAGATTAAAGCTTCTGTAGTGTATTTATCTGGTTGCTCGCATAGCGGGCCGCTCCTGAACATCCAAGCAACAACTGACGTGCCTTTACCTATGACGCTTCCATTCGAATAGATCTTATTCTTACATTTGTCTGTATGGCAAGCATTATTTTACAGTACACTGTGAGCATCTAGCAGTGTGTTCGTGTAGCTGACCAGGCTCAAACAATACTACCTGCCAAAGGGACGCATCACGAGACTGGAATCGAAAAACACGCTGTAGTCGTAGCTTTGACAAGGAAGGCTATTGAAGTGGAAGAATAGCAACAAAAGCTGGCGTAGCCCAGTCCACAGTGGTGTACACATTGCAGCGATCAAACACAATGGCGCCAACGCAAGTGATTCGCGATCTGAAAGACGTCAAGTAACATTATACAGAGTAAACGTCAGAGGACTCGTTATGCACCAGAAATTCGGGAGGAGGTAATCAGTATGCGAGCAGCTTCAATGTCTGTCTCAAAAGTGCAATGCCGTGAGCAAGGGTTAAAAGGGTCCATAGCAGACAGAAAAGATCTTATTATAGAAACAAAAATAAGGTGAAAAGATTGCAATGGGCACAGCAACATAAAAACTGCAGCGCGGAAGGGTGGCACAATTCGACGAATCTAAGTTTTGAGCTTTTGAAAGCCAACACCGAATGTTCGTTTGTCGACTTCATGGAGAACGTACGAAGATTCAGCGTGTGACACCAGTGGTGAAGAATTGTGGAAGGTCGGTCATGGAGTGGAGATGTTTTTCTGGTGACAAAGTCTGTGATCTAGTGAGAATTAATGGAACAGTAAAGAAGAAAAGATATCACAGGACACTGATCAATAACGCTGTCCCATCTGGCAACAGATTTATTGGTTGTGGGTTTGTCCTACAGCAGGGCAATGATCCCAAAAATGCTTCTAAGCCAGCCGGGGTGGCCAAGCCGTTCTAAGCGCTACAATCTGGAACCGCGCGACCACTACGGTCGCAGGTTCGAATCCTGCCTCGGGCATGGATGTGTGTGATGTCCTTAGGTTAGTTAGGTTTAAGTAGTTCTAAGTTCTGGGGGAGTGATGACCTCAGAAGTTGAGTCCCATAGTGCTCAGAGCCATTTGAACCATTTTTGCTTCTAAATTTTGCAGAGGGCATGTCAACAGAAAAGAGAGATGTGGGGAATAGAAGAATATGATTTAGCCAAGTCATTCAACCGTCTTAATTCTCATTGAACTCTTACGGGAGGTTAGAAAACTGTCATCCAATATCGAAGATCTATGGAACAATTTGCAGACTTGTTGCATTCAACCTTTGCAAAAACACTACAAAATTTTATCTCCAGAACGCCAATCGTTTGTGCAGCTCTTCTGAAGGCAAGTGATGGATACTATGAAGAGGCTAAAATCTACACGATATTCTACTGCACTTAATGACAAACATAAATAATTTTTTTTTTTTTTTTTGGTTCAAATGGCTCTGAGCACTATGGGACGTAATTGCTGTGGCCATCAGTCCACTAGAACTTAGAACTACTTAAACCTAACTAACCTAAGGACATCACACACATCCATGCCCGAGGCAGGGTTCGAACCTGCGACCGTAGCGGTCACGCGGTTCCAGACTGAATCGCCTAGAACCGCACGGCCACACCGGCCTGCTTTTTGTTGGTCTATTTAGTTTTTACGACGTTTTTGTATGTTGAAATAAAGTACACAGATTTTTCATGTGTGACCGGTAGTTTACGTACAGGGTGTCTCTCCTAAATGTCGCCAGGCGCATTTTTCTCCGGTGTTTCAGCAGATATTTGCAATGTACAGCAAATATCTGACGAGCCCAAACAGATACTGCTCAATACTTCTTTCATGCGCCTCTCAGAGTTGACAGAAGGAGTTGGTTCGTTTCCCTTTACAAATATACAGGGTGTTACAAAAAGGTACGGCCAAACTTTCAGGAAGCATTCCTCACACACAAATAAAGAAAAGATGTTATGTGGACATGTGTCCGGAAACGCTTAATTTCCATGTTAGAGCTCATTTTAGTTTCGTCAGTATGTTCTCCCACCTACGATCAATGGAGCACGTTATCATGATTTCAGACGGGATACTCTACTGTGCTGCTAGAACATGTGCCTTTACAAGTACGACACAACATGTGGTTCATGCACGATGGAGCTCCTGCACATTTGAATCGAAGTGTTCGTACGCATCTCAACAACAGATTCGGTGACCGATGGATTGGTAGAGGCGGACCAATTCCATGGCCTCCACGCTCTCCTGACCTCAACCCTCTTGACTTTCATTTATGGGGGCATTTGAAAGCTCTTGTCTACGCAACCCCGGTACCAAATGTAGAGAGTCTTCGTGCTCGTATTGTGGACGGCTGTGATACCATACGCCATTCTCCAGGGCTGCATCAGCGCATCAGGGATTCCATGCGATGGAGGGTGGATGCATGGCTCCTCGCTAACGGACGATATTTTGTACATTTCCTGTAACAAAGTGTTTGAAGTCACGCTGGTACGTTCTGCTGCTGTGTGTTTCGATTCCATGATTAATGTAATTTGAAGAGAAGTAATAAAATGAGCTCTAACATGGAAAGTAAGCGTTTCCGGACACATGTCCACATAACATATTTTCTTTGTGTGTGAGGAATGTTTCCTGAAAGTTTGGCCGTACCTTTTTGTAACACCCTGTATATATGAATAGCGAGTACTGCAGCAGCGACAGTAACGCCCTGGCTCGCTCTGACTGCTACCGGCATGCAGCCAACACTGCTCAGTGGCCGCTCGCTGGAGTACCCGCTATTCTTTCTGTTTTAGTTCAGGCTGTTCGTTAATACGTATCTATAAAAGCTGAATATTGAACTAGACTAATTTAAGACCGTTCTATAGAATGGACACGTAAAATCATCTTGTTTGCAACCGGAAACAAACCGACGCTCAATCATCGACAATTAACATCTCATGAAAGGCGTGTTGAGCAGTATTTGTTTCTGCTTGCTCCAGCTACACGTAGCGAAAGTCTGCAGAAACACCAGAAAAAATTCACCTTAAGACACTTAGGAGAGAGAGAGAAAGACACAAACTGTATACTGGATAAAGCGAGTAGAGATGACACATTTTTCAAAAACATTGCCTAAACCCTGTAAAAGCATAAATGCTTACCAAATGTTTGGCACATATTTCTCGTCTTTGACAAAAAGATCGTTTCTGTAAACAAGTCAATGAAACTAGAATTTTAAACAGTATCTAAAAAGACAGTATTTTGACATTCACCTCCTAGGGTAGGTCAGATGACGCACCGTGGTAGGCGAGATGTCACATGATTGTACTTTCCAAATGGTTCGTTTAATAATAAAGACAACTCTAGCACACTGGTTCACAACTGGTTAAAGAAGCTTTCATTACAAATTGAGGCCAATGGAAGCAATGACGGAGTGAGAATAACACTTATCTGTTATAAACGCATTTGTTCCCCGATACAAACGTAGAAACTGAATGAAATTATTTATAAATTGGTATCGAAACAAACAAAGAAGTTACAAGACAGCAAGTATTAGTATACTTTCCTTATAAGTCCAAGCCCCGCGGGGTAGCCACGCCTTGCCACGGTGCGCGCGGCTCACCCCGTCGGAGGATCGAGTCCTTCCTCGGGCATCGGCATGTGTGTTGTCCTTAGCGTAAGTTAGTTTAAGTTAGATGAAGTAGTACGTAAGCTTAGGGACTGATGACCTCAGCAGTTTGGTCCTATAAGACCTTTCCAAAATTATAAGTGTAATTTTTGATACTTTTCATTTCTCCCACGAAGGGCATACATGCTGTAAACTGAACGGTCTTCATGCAGCCATCGTTTGCACACTACGCATTGTAGGCAATCAGCTTTTGATCGAGTTTCATAGTAAAGTTCCAGACATACTACGCATCCAACGTCATTGAATTCCTCTGACTCGTCATCAGAGTGAAAAGCCATCATCTGATGATGACTCTAATTACAATCTTCTCAATGCCTTTTTGGAAGCTCCTGCACGTTTCTCTGATAACCTAGATTAACTTCTCTGGCGGTCATGACGGATATTTTCAGCAGACTGTTATTTTTTTCCTTCTTTCATTTTCTATATGGCAAATGAGCTGGATCCGTTAAGTTACAGCACTTTGCTTTCTTTTTGAATCAGATGGAGTAGGCCGCTTAGTCGACAGAGCCTTTGTTGGAGTTAATTGTACAAGCCGGTTGGCATTATGTGCAATGAAAGAAAATAAGGATTTATTTACTAAATAGTCACTGGCAGAAGTTGATTTGACCGTACCTTGCTGAAGAAAATGGGATAATGAAAATGAGATGAGGAACACACATAAGGAGAAGGTATTGAAGTTTTTTACCTTGTTGACGAGAAGTGGAAACAGAAAAATGAGATGACGAAAGAGCGGCTGGACAAGAATGATCATAACATATTAACAGAATAAAAATGCACTTCAGTCGCCAGTAATTAATTATTTATTGTTTCGAAGTCTAAGGCTTCATCTTCAGCTGCCATCAAACAATTACAAAAAGATAAATGTGTGGCCGTATGGCCAGTCAGTCACAAGGAGTCACACCCACAACAATGAAACGCAGTGGAGAAAAGGACCAGCAACCTCGGCGGCCGCTTCGACAGCACGACACGGAAGTATCTGTTCCACTCATTACGTACAGTTACTTTATTTCCTATATTGTAGTTGTTCCATTTTTTGTCGAGCTGTGTTACCTGGCAGTGTGGTGGTTCCCTGGACATTACAAAAGGCGGGCCGTCGTTCTCTACAGAGTGTGAGATCACTACGGACGGCAGTGTTACTCTGCAACGTCCGCTCATGCTGGCCATAATGTTTCTGCGTGCATTACGCATTCCCACATCTTGCCGTATGACAATACGTCCAGCATTATTGAATATGATCGTTTCAATAGCCCAAGTGTCATGGTGAGTGGAGTCATAATGTTACATGGCTGTACCGACTTCAGCATCTTTGAACATGGTACACGCACGAGTCAACGTTATTGTGAAACTATACTGCCTCCCATGTCCGTCTTTCCAGGGTACACACCAGTGTATATTCAGGCATTCGGTAAAAATACGGAAACACCCCGAGAAACTCATTTTCGAACATAAACGTAGATCCAGAATGAGATTTTCACTCTGCAGCGGAGTGTGCGCTGATACGAAACTTCCTGGCAGATTAAAACTGTGTGTCAGACAGAGACTCGAGACCTTTGCCTTTCGCGGGCAAGTGCTCTACTAAATGAGCTACCCAAGCACGACTCAGGCCCTGTCCTCACACCTTTATGTCCGGCACACAGTTTTAATCTGCCAGGAAGTTTCATATCAGTGCACACTCCGCTGCAGAGTGAAAATCTCATTTGGAAACATCCTCTAGGCTGTGGCTAAGCCATGTCTCCGCAATATCCTTTCTTCCAGGAGTGCTAGTTCTGCTAGGTATGCAGGAGAGCTTCTGCGAAGTTTGGAAGGTAGGAGTCGAGGTACTGGCGGAGTTAAAGCTGTGATAACGGGGCGTGAGTCGTGCATGGATAACTCAGTTGCTAGAGCACTTGCCCGCGAAAGGCAAAGGTTCCGAGTTCGAGTCTCGGTCCGGCACACAGTTTTAATCTGCCAGGAAGTTTCATAAACGTAGATGCCAGCCTAGTCTGCAGGATACCCTGTAGTAATTGACCACGAACTGCACCTGTGCAAGGTTCTCAGTCGTGGTTAGAATAGTTCAAATGGTTCAAATGATTCAGAGCACTATGGGACTTCTGTGGTCATCAGTCCCCTAGAACTTAGAACTACTTAAACCTAACTAACGTAAGGACATCACACACATCCATACCCGAGGCAGGATTCGAACCTGCGACCGTAGCGCCTAGAGCCGCTAGGCCACTCCGGCCGGCGGTTAGAATAGTGTTCTGTGTAATTGTGAGCGGGCTATGTCGGAACGTGGACAAATTGTTGGTTGACGTATGGTGGGTGCCTCTGTGACCAAGGGAGCCAAAGTATTTGAATGACGCTTCAAGAGACGCCCTATTGGAAGTTCATACAGGGAAAGCGGAGAAACGTCACCAGCTAAGTCACGCCGGCCGCGGTGGTCTAGCGGTTAAGGTGCTCAGTCCGGAACCGCGCGACTGCTATGGTCGCAGGTTCGAATCCTGCCTCGGGCATGGATGTGTGTGATGTCCTTAGGTTAGTTAGGTTTAAGTAGTCCTAAGTTCTAGGGACTGATGACCACGGATGTTAAGTCCCATAGTGCTCAGAGCCATTTGAACCATAGCTAGCTAAGTCACAACGCGGCCGAATTGATCGTGACGGACCGTCACGAGGAAAAATATGGGAACGACAGTGACTGCAGAACTGAATGACGCACCCGCGAGCCTTCTCACCGCCAAGTTTACACGAAGATAGGCCCACGAGCACGTAACTGCAGGACGAGCTGGAATTCGAAAAGCAACGTCAGTGATGTAAATGCCCGTCATAGAAAATGTGCTGCCGAAGCAACAAATCTTGGAGTATGAAGAAACGGAAGAAAATAATTTAGTCGGATGAAGCTCGTCTCACACTATTTCCATCTTGTGACCGAGTTTACGTCCCATAGGTGAAACTTAGCGGGGGTTCGCTGACGATTTCGGCGACCATATCGCGATATTGCACGGATCCCAAGGTTACTGCACAAGACTGCATTGTTGTCAAGGCTTATGTGACCATTTTGGCATATCAGGCCCGTCTCATGATACACTGTTTGTTTCCCAATAACGATGCTATGTTCCAAGACGACAGTGCCCCAGTTCAGGACTGATTTTGTGGGCACGAGGATGAATTCTCCTAACTCCACTGGCCACCACACTCCCTAGATCTCAATATTTCTGAATCTATCTGGTCCGCTTTGGTGACGAGGCTGCGTGAGAACTGTCCACCTCTCTCGTCGTACACTGACTTGCCACCATTTTGCTGGAATAATGGTACATGATTCCCTGGAAAACCGTACAGGACACGTATTTCGATTGAAAGCTGTATCCGCGATGGTAATGTGTTGTGTTTTCGGTGTTCGCCAATTTTTATCCAACCCCCGTGTGTGTGTGTGTGTGTGTGTGTGTGTGTGTGTGTGTGTGTGTGTCAGAGAGATCTGGAAAAGAATCTTGAATTTGGTTCCAATATTAAGTGTAAAAGTCCTCAATTAGTCATACGTAAATCTTCTATATGCAGCCGTGCGTAAATTTTAATCGCATGTGTGTTGGTGCTATATATATGATTGCTCGTTCCGCATCACGCTATCGTGTGCATTAGCTGTACGGCACGCTAATAACTAACGCCTGCGTCGCCCATCGCATCAGGTGGTTATTAATACGAACTGTCAGCACGAGTGCACACTGCTATGGTGAACGAGTGGGCTTGCGAAGGACGGGGACACGCCGGCGGCGTCTACGCCGGACAGCGCGCCGCCAGACGGTTTAAAAATACGTCTTTGACGGCTCGGCCGTGCAGGCAGCGTGGCGCGGTCGCGCGTGCGTGTGTCCACGTGACGCTGTGTGTGCATGAGTGCGCAGGCGCGCCGCTGTTTGGATCTCTGACGCGGAATAACGAGCAGCGCTCCCTGCCGTGATAAGTCGGCATCTCCAGCTGCCAGCGTTCAGGGCTGCCACCCGCCCGTGGGCCAGCAGAGAAGTCCGCCTCATTGGGACGCTTTAAACTACCAGGGTCCTCAAAGCTCTACACAGGCTCCACCTTTGATCACTGTATACACGTACGGGAGACGCAGTCAGATAGTATCTGACAAGGGTAGGCCACGACGTTTGGAACGCGGGTTTACTTCAAACTTCGTACACTCGTAGTACTCCATTAGGAGAACAAAATGTGTAAGCAGTAGCGCGTACTTCTCATGCGTTATTGAGAAAATCGCAAGATAATTTCGGTCGTCAAATATATACCTGTGCGTGGCCGTTTTTGCCATGAAGCGGCGGCAGCCGAGTGCGCCGGCACGGTAGCTCAGCGAGAGGTTTCTTTGTCTTTCTTACATCGGAGAATGGGAGTTTTGTGTTAAGATTTCTGCACACTTAGTGCTATGACCCAACAGGGGACATGAAAAAAGGGTTGGGAGGGGTTTGGGCCTCGACGCACTGGCACTGCCGTGAAGAGACCCCACTGCTAGTGCGACGTGTAGCACGCCCTGACCTTCCTATGAAAAAATTAAAGAACAATGGTAACGTGCTTGTCTCCCATGCAGCGGGCCCGGGTTCGATTCCCGACCGGGTTGCAGAATTACAAAAAAGAAAAAAAAAAGTGGTGTAATGGTTACCATTTCTGCCTAGCAAGCAAGAAGGCCCTGGTTCGAGTACCAGCGGGAGCACAAATTTTAATTCATTTCGTCTGGTTCGATCATTATCATAGATAATAAAAAGAGACTTAAATGTCTCAGGGAAACATTTAATTATAAGACATAAAAGATTGTAAAAACAAAACCAATCGTTTGCTCTTGACCACAATTTCTCGTCTACTAATTGTCATAAGATACTCATAACCATTGCACAATTACTCACCACGTGTCGCCAGGGATCCTCATATACATTCACGTTATTTCACGCCTATAGATTGATACCTTGATTATTTAACAAATATAAAATTTCATGAGGTTAAAAAAAAAGCGTGTTTGGTCAGAGGGCCGCGTGCTCTCTGTAATTAAAAAAAAAAAACTGAGTCAAAGACTCCACGATCAACTTAAACGGATGTCTTGTGACGTCCGCCCAGACCAAACGCAACGAATAATATCGAACAAAATGAATTTAAAAAAAAAAGTGCGTAGCGTTCAAGCCCCGTAATTGCTGGATCGCTGGATCGAGTCCCGTTCGTCACTTTTTTTATTATTTCCAACACAGTCATTTCCTTTACTATTTATATTACAATTGATATAATGGGAAAAATACGTCTAATCGGATGAACTTTTATTAAATTTACAATGCTATTTGACAGTCAACAAATTTTTATTATCACAAATAATATAATATTAATAATTATCGACTAGTAAACGATCAAACGCATAAAGTTATACTGAAAATGTATGCTTGTCCGCGTCTTCAAAATTGTTCGTATTTAATCGAAAAAGAACGAGAAATTGCTTCTCGTGAAGACGCTATTAAAATACACTCGATACTGCATCATCAATTAACAGCGCCGATATTTGAGGAAATGCTGCGTTATGCATGGTTTGCTTCCAAATTACCGGCTGAAAGAGAGGTTTTTGAAAATGTTAGTGAGGTTTGTTTTTCCACGGAAAACCTCAAAAGACATTACGTATGCGGAAATAGCATTTATTCAATGCAGCTGGTGCCGTTTAACTTTATGTTTTCCATGTTTTTACAAAAAATACCATCCTGCCATTGTACTCGTAACGTCGAAAGCGAAGATTAATTGTACATCTTTCGAAAGCCGTCTGTGCCGGTCAAAACTTGGAGGTAACAAGTAGTTTCAGGATCCTTTCAGGTATAAGGGATTTCTCAAATCACGGACAAGCATACATTTTCAGTATCACTTTATGCGTTTGGTCGTTTACTAGTCGATAGTTATGAATATTATATTATTTGTGATAAAAAATTTGTAGCTTGCCGAATAACATTGTAAATTTAATAAAAGTTCATCCGATTACACATATTTTTTCCCATTACATCAATTGCAATATAAATAGTAAAGAAAATGACTGTGTTAAAAATAAAAAAAAACCGAGGAACGGGACTGGATCCAGCGGCTTGAATGCTACCCACTTTTTTTTCTTTCTTCGGTATAGTTCGTTGTGTTTGGTCTGGGCGGACTTCACAAGACATCCGTTCAAGATGATAGTTGATTACTTGACTCAGTTTTTTGTTACAGAGAGCACACAGCCCTCTGACCGAATACGCTGAGCTACCGTGCCGGCCCCATTCGGCTGCCGCGGCTTCCTGGTATACGCGGCCACGCACAGGTATATATATCGGACGACCGAAATAATCTTCCGATATTTTCAGTAACGCTTCAGAAGTACGTGCTACTGCTTACACATTTTGTTCTCCTAATAGAGTACTACGACTGTACGAAGTTTGAAGTAAATCTGCGTTCCAAAGGTCGTGGCCTCCCCTTGCGAGAGTCAACCACAGCTTCCAGAAAGATGTAAATCATCAAACATGTACCGACTTTTCGTATGCCTCTGACAGTGAGTTTGATTCTGTAATTGGTCTACATCTGTCTCTCTGCCCAGACGGCGTTTTTCTCAGTTTTACTTTATAGAACAGGCGGCATCTCAGTAGTGCATTAAGACGCTAGATGATGTAAATGTCTCTCTCCCTGACGAACAGTGTGGTGGCCAAAGTCATGGGATAGCGGATAGCGATAAGCACATATGAAGATGGTGGTAGTATCGCGTACAGAAGGTATAAAAAGGGCACTGCATTGGTGGAGCTGTAATTTGTACTCAAGTGATTCATGTGAAAAGGTTTCCGACGTGATTCTGACCGCTCGATAGGAATTAAGTGACTTTGAGGAGTTGGATATTGCTTTTCGGAAACCGTTGGGGAATTCAGTATTCCGAGATCCACAGTGTCAAGAGTGTGCCGAGAATACCATATTTCAGGCGTTACCTCTCGCCACGCCCAACACAGTAGCTAACGACCCTCACTTAACGACCGACAGCAGTGGCGTTTGTAGAATTGTCAGTGCTAACAGACAAGTAACGATGCGTGAAATCAATGAGAGATGTTTGACGAATGTATCCGTTAGGACAGCGCGGTGAAATGTGTCGTTAATGGGCTATAGCAGCAGACGATTGACGCAAGTGCGTCTGCCAACAGCACGACATCGCCTGCAGCTCCTCTCCGGGGCTCGTGACCAACTTGGTTGGACCCTAGACGATTGGAAAACAATGGCCTGGTCGTATGAATCCAAATTTCAGTTGGTAAGAGTTAATAGTAGGGTTCGAGTGTCACACCCCTTGAAGCAATGGACCCAAGTTGTCAACAAGGTAGTGTGCAAGCTGATGGTGGCTCCATAATGGTGTGAGCTGCATTCACATGGAATGAACTAGGTCCTCTGGTCCATCTGAACCTATCATTGACTGGAAATGGTGATGTTCGGCTGCCTGAAAACCTTCCGCAGCCATTCATGGACTTCACGTGCCTAAACGACGGTGGAATTTTTATGGACGCCAATGCGCCATCTCATCGGGCCACTGTCGTTCGCGATTGGTTCGAAGAATATTCTGGACAATTCCAGCGAAAGATCCGGCCACTCATCGCTCTACATGTAACCTATCGAACATTTATGGGATATAATCGAGAGGTCAGTTCGTGTACAAAATCCTGCACTGGGACCCTTGCTGAGTTCATGCAAAGTCGAGTTACTGCACTATCCAGCAAAAAGGAGGTCTAACACGACATTAGGAGCTATCCTATGACTTTCGACACCACAGTCTTCTAGTACATAAGACAGATAAGAGATTTAAACCGCAAGGGACGCTGAAAATTTTAAAGGGAACCGAAACCCGCTGTCGCATTTCTTAGCCATCGGTGTAAGAAGTATCGACGGAAGATACCGTGGACATACGTTTAGCAGCTGTGTCACAAGTGGCAGTAACTACGAGATGCGACCGCCGGCCACACAAGACGGACGCCTGTCGAAGTACGAATGTGGCAACATAAAGTGGGTCCTAGTTATATAACAAACCTTCTGAAGGAAAAACAGTCGAATAAATAGAAACTGAAATTAGTACGAGATGGGAGAGGGGGAAACGTTTTCGATTATACTGAGAGAATAACGACGTGTAATTTATATTTCTTCCTTACAGGTGACAGGAAAGCTGACGATGTGAACACCAACAGATCGCATTTAGATAGTACCAATGTCAGGAGAGAGGAGCACTTCTATCAATGTCAACCAAATAGACCACCCTTAGGCCAGAGTTCATTGATGAAACTTCTTGGCGGTATAAGGCGCTGCAGTCATGGACTGTGCGGCTGGTCACGGCGGAGTTTTGAGTCCTCCCTCGAGCGTGGGTGTGTGTGTTTGTCCCTAGGATAATTTAGGTTAAGTAGTGTGTAAGCTTAGGGACTGATGACCTTAGCAGTTAAGTCCCATAAGATTTCACACACATTTTTTTTTTTTTTTTGAAACTTCTTGCACCGCTGGCGAACCGAAAACTGCAGGATCGAAATCAGCTTTTCTGACATCGTAGGAGACCAGACTGCAGTACTGACCACATCAAGCAGGAAGCTGGGATCAGTCGAGCATCAATAATGAGAATTGGTAATCTTAGGATGTGCCTGTATTACACCACCGTACCGAGGACGAAGCATCGTCGGTTTCAGTTTGCGAAATGGATGACAAGTAAGCTGGTCGAAATCCGTCGTTCCTCCTAACGCTCCAAGCGCAGCGGTGCTTGTGGCTGAGGGGTTAGGGGCGTGGAGGGACACGAAGGAGGCAGTGGGGTGACGCTAGAGTAAGTCAGTCGCCTTGTTAGTCGCCAAGCAGTTTGCTGACAATACCCTTTGTGGCAGTTTAGATTTACGTTCTGGATATCGAATATCATGGCGTCCACACAACTGTCTAAAAACGGGAAGGTGGAGAATACACATCTTCTAATGCCGAATGGAAACAGCTTAACCTTTCGTATCGTTTTCAGGCCATTCACACAGTTAGTATGTCATCGCACTATTAGGGACTGGAGAACACTTATTGAGACGTCATTACAACACTCGCCTCAAAGACGAAATGACGCATTTGTCTTCTGACGAACAGTGAATGTTGGCTGAACAGAAGATGACCATTAGGGAAAATACTAAGGGTAAGCAGAGAGGTGACAAAATCTTGCATGGTCGACATCACCTATTACTTGATTCCATAAAGTGTGTTCATGCAACGGAAGAATCATTTGGTAACATATTCCGGACAATATTGATGCTATCAAATTAAGATTAATCTTATGGAAAAATCAGCTGAAAATTCGTCACATTGTACATTTCCTGGAACTCAAGGCAGTCACTTGTGGACCAGACATGACTGATTATGTTTCAGTACCTGGAACATTTCACGATCAGTCTACAAAGATATTCTAACACAATGCACGACTGAAGACGGTTTTCGATGTATTTATCAGAACAATCTCGCATTTGGCTGCTGTTGTACCTCATTGCTTCCAACTTCAGCTTTCCGACGTGAAGAGTAGCATCCAGCTCAACAACCCGCCTGTCCATTCCAGGAATTTACAAGACCTTTATATTAAGTTACTGCGAGAGGAATATTCTCATCTGCACAGACAAGCCGCTAATGTTATTGCAGTCTTTGGTTAAACACATGTACGTGAGCGTTTTCTTCTCTGTTATGAAACTAAGAAAGTCCCACGAGTGTTCATGCTTAACACATTTTAATACATCTAACTCCATGTGTTTGACTGTATCACGAACCAGATATATTTTATATGTTCTGCTAGCAGAAACATACATATTACATACATACACTACTGGCCATTAAAATTCCTACATCACGAAGATACGTGCTACAGACGCGAATTTTAACCGACAGGAAGAAGATGCTGTGATATGCAAATGATTAGCTTTTCAGAGCATTCACACAAGGTTCGCACCGGTGGAGACACCTACAACGTGCTGACATGAGGAAAGTTTCCAATCGATTTCTCATACACAAACAGCAGTTGACCGGCGTTGCCTGGTGAAACGTTGTTGAGATGCCTCGTGTAAGGAGGAGGAATGCGTACCATCACGTTCCCGACTTTGATAAAGGTCGGATTGTAGCCTATCGCGATTGTGTTTAACGTATCGCGACATTGCTGCTCGCGTTGGTCGAGATCCAATGACTGTTGGCAGAATATGGAATCGGTGGGTTCAGGAGGTTAATACGGATCGCCGTGCTGGATCCCAACGGCCTCGTATCACTAGCAGTCGAGATTTCAGGCATCTTATCCGCATGGCTGTAACGGATCGTGCAGCCACTTCTCGATCCCTGAGTCAACAGATGAGGGCGTTTGCAAGACAACAACCATCTGCACGAGCAGTTCGACGACGTTTGCAGGAGTATGGACTATGAGCTCGGAGACCATGGTTGCGGTTACCCTTGACGTTGCATCACAGACAGGAGCGCCTGCGATGGTGTACTCGACGACGAACCTGGGTACACGAATGGCAAAACGTCAAGAATTTCGCATGAATCCAGGTTCTGTTTACAGCATCATGATGGTCGCATCCGTGTTTGGCGACATCGCGGTGAACGCACATTGGAAGCGTGTATTCGTCATCGCCATACTGGCGTATCACCCGGCGTGATGGTATGGGGTGCCACTGGTTACACATCTCGCATTGACGGCACATTGAACAGTGGACGTTACATTTCAGATGTGTTACAACCCGTGACTCTACCCTTCATTCGATCCCTGCGAAACCCTACATTTCTGCAGGATAATGCACGACCGCATGTTGCAGGTCCTGTACGGGCCTTTCTGGACACAGAAAATGTTCGGCTTCTGCCCTGGCCAGCACATTCTCCAGATCTCTCATCAATTGAAAATGTCTGGTCAATGGTGATCGAGCAACTGGATCGTCACAATACGTCAGTCAGTACTCTTGTTGAACTGTGGTATCGTGTTGTAGCTGCATGGGCAGCTGTACCTGTACACGCCATCCAAGCTCTGACTCAATGCGCAGGCGTATCAAGGCCGTTATTACGGCCAGTCATGGTTGTTCTGGGTACTGATTTCTCAGGATCTATGGACTCAAGTTGAGTGAAAATATATTCACATGTCAGTTCTAGTACAATATATTTGTCCAATGAATACCCGTTTCATCTGCATTTCTTTTTGGTGTAGCAGTTTTAATGGCCAGTAGTGTAGATACGACCATATTACTTTCGGCCAAAATTTGACCAATTCTAATGCACTTTCTGCTCCTTCATGAAGTTCATCTGCTGTGCAGCAGGCTGGACACAGTTGTCATTGAAGCATAAGATGAACAATCTGTTTTTTTCCACAATCAAACTGAATATTATTTTGATCAGTGTAGCCCCGTCTTGCCAAATTAACATTTGATGTGGCAACTCCAGATCTCTGTCTATTCAGGGACTTCCAAGTCCTCCATTTCTCAGGTTTGGTTCCTAAAATTCTGTTCCATGCGGGGGAAAGTTAGGCCGTAGTCCTGCATAGTTGCAACCTAGCTTTATCAGCAGTGATTCCAAGTGTCATCGAGATTCTTAGGGGACTCCGCCGAGACTTCAGTCGTTGCTGATGCTGTTCGTGCCCATACAAAAGAAGTGTTCTCTCCTGCTCCATATACTTTCTTGCCTCATTCACGACTATTTCTGTTCGATGCTATTCCTGCGATGTGCTAAAGCCATTCGAGTGGAGTGGACCTTAAGCAAACTGTTATGGTTCTGCGGCTAACACTGAATCCTATCTCCACATGTTTGGTATGTGCTCAGTTACACAAACAGGCCATGCATACTCTGTCTCAAAATAGGATAAAGCCATTGCAGAGGGTCGTAGAGTTTCAAGTTGACTACCCCACTGTGATCCGGCCAGTTTTAATGGAACTAATGCTTCTTGAAAGTAAGAGACCTATCAAGTGTCACTTCTAGACATTTTGGGGTTTTATAATGTTCCAGTTCGTACTATCATTCGTTTGCGACTAGCTTCCTTGTTTCTAAAATCTAAATGCATCTAAATTTATAAACATCACGACTTAATGTTAAATGCTTTCATGTAAAGCTGTTTGCATTTGTGCTCACCATATTAGCACTGTACTGTGTACTGTATAATGTACTAATTTAGCTCAATCATGAAAGTTATTGCTTTGGCGAAAAAGAAAAAAATTTGAATATAAACGCAAGTGATAACATCCTACTTATAAAAGTATGCTGCGATACTCGACTCTTAGAAGTTTCCCATGTGTGCTACCTTAGGCATATAGCCGTCTAATTCACACAACTACTGGGAAGATCTCAGTGATGGGGGAATCCGGACACTGAGCAAATTCGGCTGCTCTCGCGGAGCGTGAGCAACTCCAGGAACGGGCCTGATTCATCGTGTGCCAGCTGGAAAGACAGAGTCCACCTAAGACGTGATTCTTGAACAGCAATCTGGTCGCCGGTGGTAGCAAACGTACACCAAAGAGCCTGTAAGAAATACCTGTTATGACATGGTACTGCTATACACGTGCAAACCGGCAGAAAGATCTCCAGCCAAGGACGTCACTGCATGCCATTTTGAAATGCAAATCTACAAACGTTTCTGATGTACAGCATTCACTAATGTCTACTATACTGTAATGCACATTGTTTGATCACTAAGGTTGGCAGATGGCGGAGACGAAACTTCAGCAGCCCAGCATCTTGTGACTAAACGCAACTGACGTTAACCTCACGCTATTACTTCTCCTGTTCTGGAGCTCTATAGTGACAGCAAACATAAGAGATGGAGTAAAGAGACCAATGAGATTTTAAAGAAGAAACCAGTATATGATAATAAAGTCACTGAACCTACAACATTAAGGTTGAGAGTTAGAAGTAACAACTGAACTCATCAAAAAACTCTTATATTTCTCAAAGACAAATAAAATGAAAATATGCTTGATCAGGCGGCCAGGGTGGCCGAGCGGTTCTAGGCGTTACAGTCTGGAACCGCGTGACCGCTTCGGTCGCAGGCTCGAATCCTGCCTCGGGCATGGATGTGTGTGATGTCCTTAGGTTGGTTAGGTTTAAGTAGTTCTAAGTTCTAGGGAACTGATGACCTCAGAAGTTAGGTCCTATAGTGCCAATAACCATTTGAACCATTTTTTTAAATGTTTGATCACTATAAGTAAACCTTTACAATTAACCGAATTTTAGTTAATTCCAGAACGGTAAGCAGTTAAAAATAATGATTTTGTATATCCCACAGTAAGCACACAAATCTCTGTTATCTTATTATCCATTATCACTGCTTCAGATATACGAAAATGGCAGCATAATGTTGTATACTTTTCGACGAATACCGATTCCCTAAATTCATTCAACAAGGTTTGCAAGAAATTCATCTTTGTCCAAGGATCCACACTAAAGTTCACCGAGCATTTCTGTTATGATTTCAATGTGTACTAAATCATCATAGTACGCTGGTACCAAGCTCCCCTGAATTCATTCAATGTGTGTGGACGTGTCTGCTTCTACTTCTACACGATTGCTCTGCAATTTACACTTGAATGTTTGGCAGAAGAGTCACGACCACGTTAAGACTATTTCTTGACCTTTTCACTCTCGAGTAGCACGTGGGAAAAAGGAATACCTAAATCTTTCCGTGCGACGTTCTGATTTCGCTTATTTTGTTACGAAGGTCATTTCTCCCTGTGTTGGGCTATGTAATCACGAAAATGTATAGTAGTTAAGAGCAGAAAGTAGATGTACATCTACATACATTCTCCGCAAGCTGTCGTACAGTGCGTGCACTCGCAAATAGACGGAGTGAAAAACGACTGTCTATCTGTCTCTGCACGAGACCTAATCCTCTTACATTCGTGAGAAATGTACAGTCTTAGACATAAAAACTGACCGTCGGCCGGCCGCCACAGCGACTAAGTCCGAGTCGTTCACTTAAGGTGGTCAATAAAACTGACCGCCCCTGACACCTCAAAGTCCGGCCTTCTGCACAATCTGGAAACACTGTAATATGCGGAAGTGTTAGGAGGAAGTGTTGTCTACTTCCGAGATATTCCCGAGTTGTGTGAGCACGTGGTCTAGCGGGAGTGCGGCTCTCGCAGCCGAGCGAAGCAGACGTGCGGTGTGTGCTCTCCGCTGTCAGAGAGAGCCCGCGCGCCTTGTTTACTTTCTTCGGCCGACACTAACGTGACGCCGTAGCGCTACAAGACCATGGCAAACCAATACAGAAGATCAACCTTGAAATTCACATTTCGGAACGACTTTACCCGACCAAAGACGCTCGAAGTCGAACGCTTTCTAAAAGAGGAAGCCAAGATCCCGGCTGCCGACATTGTCGACATTCACTTTTCGATCGTCAGTAGCACGGTCTATGTAAAGCTCATAAACGAAACTACATGCGACAAGGTGCTTCGTGAGATGAAACAAGAACTCCGCTTCTGCCACGCAGATGGCAATGTTGGCAACGTCGAGGTCGGCCATGCCGCAATGGAACTGCGGACTATCCGCATATTCGAACTTCCATTTGAACTCCCGGCGGCAGAAGTTGTAGCGGCGCTCCGCCCCTACGGTACGGTACACGAACACGTGGCTGAAAAATGGACCCAGTTTAAGACGTATCCAGTACTCAATGGAGTACGCCAAGTGCGCATAGATCTCCAACGACACGTGCCATCCTATCTACAGATAGGAGGATGCCGGGCCATAGTTATTTATGACGGCCAGCCGAAGACGTGTGACGGATGCGGCAAAGAAGGACACCTTCGTTCCGAGTGCCTCCAGCGTCGGATCACACAACTCCCACCGAAGGACGTTGCACCACCAGCGGCGAAGACTATTCTACCCGTGACTTACGCGGCGGCGCTCACGACGTTCTCCACACAACAGACACGGCCGACCGCTTCAGCGGTACAAGAATCACTTTCCACGGACAAAAACCTGGATGATCCGCCGACCTGGCCAGTGGTGGAAAATAGTACTACGACTCTGGAGCTACCGACTGCGACAGACATTGACGCCGGCAAGATGGCAATTGATTCCCTTATTGTACCGACCGAAGCGTTTGTTCCGGCGGAGCGTGAGTCAGTGCCGTCTTCTGACAACGAAGACCATGTACGGAAACAGCGATCAGAAACGCCGAAAGCGCCGTCGTCGGACCGTGTCGGAACAGAGTGGTTCGCATTCGCCCGGGGAAGAACAACTGACCACTCAAGAAGCCAGCCGCGAAGCTGAGGCTGTTTCCACTGACTCCAACCTTGCAGAACAGACAGAAAAACATGCAGCTTTCGAACATCAGCCCATTGACAGACACAGTGAGCAGCGGGAAGGTACCAGTGCAGGCAGCGAAGTCGCCCGGTCCCTTCCTACCAAACATTTCAGGCTATGGAACATGAACAGACATCCGCGCCCGCTTCGTGGGCCGAGGACGTCGAGACACAAGATCCCGACCCGCGGCCAGCTGAGGCGTCGCCGGACCATGCAGCATAAGCAGCACAAGGAGGACCGCGTTTGGCGGGGGGTGACATCACTTCCGATGTTCGCTTCTCTCCAACTTCAACATGGATAACCTCGCCCAAACAACGCGTTGCCCGGCTTACCGCCTGGCGACAATGAATATCAACATGATCAGTTCTCCTGTCAAGATCCAACTTTTGAAAGAAACCATACGAGCCATGGGAGTTGACTTTGCTTTCCTACAAAAAGTGAAAACGACTACACTCCCGCACTTTTACGGTTATGCCACACATGTGACGCCCGGTAGCCCTGCAGACACCTGAGTGGCAATATTAGTGCGAGAAGGTATTGAAGTTACCGACGTCACGTTTCTTCCCTCCGCGCGAGGAATAGCATTTACGGCACTCAACACCCGATTCATTAATGTTTACGCGCCGTCGGGTACCACAAGACATCACGACCGCGCCAGATTCTACTCAACAGATGTCGCTCCCCTTTTCCTTGGACGATACGACCACAGCGTCTTCGCCGGCGATTTTAATTGCGTACTTCACCCCAAGGACCAAATCCCACATTACATGCCTTGTCCGGAACTGGGTGCGATGATCCAAGAACTTCACTTGTGCGACACGTGGGAAAAAGTCCACGGTAACCGCTCTGGCCACATTCATCTTACCAGTCATTCGGCCAGCGGACTTGACCGCATATATGTGTCACAAGATCTCACACAAGGTGTGGTGGACGCCGAATTATGGCCTGAAACCTATTCCGATCACAGTGCCTATATCTGCACTATACACCTACGCCCCCAACAAGTCTGGCGCAGCAATGGCTTTTGGAAGCTCAACATAACTCATCTCCAGGACCTGGATTGCCGTCGGCAAGTTGCAGCAACGTGGACTGACTGTGAACGCCGCCACCCACGATACACCTCGACCCTGGAGTGGTGGCTCCTCTGTGCCAAACCAGCAATCCGTAGGACACTTATGCGATATGGCAAGGACGTGACTGCGTGGCATCGACAGACCCTCGATTTTTACTACGCGGCACTCAGGGACCTCGACGCCTTACCCCATTCCCCGGAGAGACAACATGACCAAAGCAGAATCAAGGCTCACATACTATCATTGACGAAGTGTCGACTAGAAGGTGCAGTAGTCCGCTCGCGACGGCACGACCGAACGGTTGCAGAGGAACCCACTATGTACCTCGTTGTGGCGGATAAGCGCCGACAACGCCAACATTTAATCACACAACTCAGGACACACGAAGGTCGCTTATGTACGACCCAAGCAACCATAGTAAAGGCGGTGGAGGATCATTTTCGTCATCTTTACAAGGAAAGAACCGTCAATGACGAGGCCACTACTGAAGTGTTACAGCAGGTAACACGTACTATCGACGAGGCTACCGTGAATGCACTAACAGAGGAAATCTCACTCGAAGAAGTCGAAGAAGCCGTGGACAAAGGTGCGGCCAATAAATCTCCTGGACCTGATGGATTGCCCATCGAATTCTACATCAACAAGTCGGCGGCGTTGGACATTGGGCGTGGTCTCGGACCGGAAGCCCTCGCTCCCCTCCCACCAGTTTCTGATCTGCGATATTTGGGAATCACGTTCAAGAAAGATGTACGTAAAACAGCTGCAGCAAACTACCGACGGTTATTCCAGATCATACGCGCAATGGTGCGACAGAACCTGATCCGCGACTTGAATCAGCTACAACGTGTTGAATACCAGAACCTCTACGTAGCATCAAAACTCCACCACGTGGCACAGGTCCTCCCACTACCGCTGCAGATTGGTCGCAGGTTTCAGACGGCCTTCAGTTACTACGTTTCCGCAGATCATATCTTTAAACTACGATACGACACTCTTACCCTCCCAGTGCACAAAGGAGGGCTGGGATTGGTCAACGTCAGGGCGAGAGCAGCTGCCCTTTACATGAGCAACATGAGGAAACGATTGAACAGTCAATATACCTCTCTCACGGGTCGTTTACTACAGGTTCTGATGCCAGCCTCTAACGTCCCGCCGGTGTCGGTTGCGCACGTCGCACCACAGCTCTCCCATGTGTCGACCTTCATTCTTGATTACAGCTATGTCAGCTCGAACCTCTCCGCCACACGTCCACCAAAGGCGAAAGATTTTTATACCAACCTTCTGCGGGCTGTTCGCCATAACGTGGTGGAAAACAAGTACCCTACGGTTCACTGGCCAAGAGTGTGGAAAACGATACACCACCACTTTCTGTCATCCACGGTGCGTTCGAAGTGGTATCAGATCGCCAACAAAAAATATGCCACACACCAGCGACTTCACACTATTGGACTGGCAGACTCCCCTTATTGCCCAGATTGTCACCTTTTGGACACCGATGAACATCGTTTTACTTGCACATCATCGTCCGGAGTTTGGAGACTAACACAGAAGATATTGGCTTGTTACCTCCGGGTCACACCTGATATGATTGACCCGCAGACCCTATTCTGTCCCGATGAAACTTACTTTCCGGCTGCAAAATATCATGCGCTTACGTGGTTCAAAGGACTTACCGTCGCCTACATCTTTAGCGACGGAGAGAAAGAGCAGCTTGATTACTGGTGGTTCCTACAAAATGCTCACAATGCCCTCGAAAGCACACCGAAATACCGTACGCTCTTCGCAAATTATTTACGCAGCGTTTTCGTTAACCCCCCCACTCAGCTGGGGAGTGCCAGGCTGTGGTTAATGTGCTGTGCCGCATCACACTAACGGCCCAACGTTCTGCCTTGTCAGCCATGACCAAAGGAAGAGACAAGCTGCTGCAAGGATACTGTTTTCCTTGAGGCACTAGCGAAGCAGAATGCCTCCGTTGCAGATGCCCTTCAAAGGCGCTATTGGAGATTTCAGATAACGATGGCGAGGCTCCAAGTGGAACGGTTACATTATTGAAGAACCTTTTAGTTAGAATTACATCAGTGGTTTATATTTTTATTTTTTGATTACTCTTTTATGCCACCTTTGTTGTTGTAACACTTACTTGTAACACTTAGTTACTAGAATTCTCATTTGTACACGCTCCCTAAATGTAATCATATGACAAGTGGCGGTGGAAAAAAAAAAAAAAAAGCGGTAATCGTCGTGAATTCTGAACTTATAGTCGCGTGTTCGCGTCCAACTGTATTATTATTATTTTTTTACCACATTTCGGTCTAAGGTTATGAGTCTGATTGAACATCGAAGATAATTCGCTTAACATTCTGCCCACCAGCAATAACAAGTGTTCCAGAAACAAATCTGTAGGACAGCTCGTGGCTGCGTCGCGATCACAACAGCTCACGCTCGAGCGTTTCCTCGCGCTGCAGCGGCTACTGGCCACCGGCCAGACGCCACCCGCCGCCTGAAATCCGGCGCCGCCCATGTGAACGCGGCCAAACGCTGTCAGTGTATGTATCAATTGTCATTTTCGAATTTGAAGTTCTAGTTATCATATATCAAGATATTCTTGTTTCAACAAAGATCGTTCTGGCGTGAATGATTTTCCATATCAAGGAAGTCTCGACTACTGGTATATGTGGCCCGCATCTCGTGGTCGTGCGGTAGCGTTCTCGCTTCCCCCGCCCGGGTTCCCGGGTTCGATTCCCGGCGGGGTCAGGGATTTTCTCTGCCTCGTGATGGCTGGGTGTTGTGTGCTGTCCTTAGGTTAGTTAGGTTTAAGTAGTTCTAAGTTCTAGGGGACTTATGACCACAGCAGTTGAGTCCCATAGTGCTCAGAGCCATTTCAACCATTATTTTGATATATGTGATAGATTACCATTTTACCATCATGCAACATTTGCATTCAACAGGCAAAGTTCAGAAGTCTCGTGTAGGAGTACTGCATGCACTAATTCGAAACAACAAAAATCAACGGAGTGACTATTGAAAAATGGTTCAAATGGCTCTGAGCACTATGGGACTTAACATCTATGGTCATCAGTCCCCTAGAACTTAGAACTACTTAAACCTAACTAACCTAAGGACATCACACAACACCCAGTCATCACGAGGCAGGGAAAATCCCTGACCCCGCCGGGAATCGAACCCCGGGAGTGATTATTATTGAACGTCATCAGGTCGCTCATTGAGCATTCCTATGCAGTACTGTTACTGGTGACGTGTTATGATGCCCTTATCGTTAACTTCCTTAGAAGAAATGATAGGCTGAGCCCCACCAAAAGACGTAAACTCGAGCAAAGAGTAGTGTGAACATAATATTTTACATCTGATAGCTCCAAAAGTGTGTTTTGGGCTACGAATTCTGCCCCACGGGGTGTGTGCAACACAGCTGGAATTTGTTGCCAACAACAGAGACACCTTTCGGTCGCAGGGTAAGAAAATCGAGCAACAAAACTACATCACCTGTGCTACTGTATGATAACGCACTCTGTTGATTTGAGAAACAAAACTATCCAGGAGATTGATAGGAAAGTCGTCTCTCAGGCGCCTGTATTGATAGGGAAGTCCTCTCTCAGGCACTTGTCCCTCTCGTCACATATTCGTAAAAATTACCTTTGCCGCTCTTGATCGGTCAACCGTCAAGGCAATTCATTTATAGACGAAAATACTCTTAAAACTACTCTGGTTTAAGACAACGTTAGAACCGGTAGATTTCTGCTGGCGTAGAATTTGTAAACAACTTTAGCATTGTCAGATCGCTTTAGATATCGTGAAAGAAAATTCTGCTGCTGATTAATTTCTCTTTGATGATTACTGTTGCGTTTAGTAAACTAGTGGAAACTGCAATTAAAATATTCACTGTACTAATACAAATTAAATTCAGCTTACTACGGAAACATCACGACGGCAGCCTATCTTAATGAATTAAAATTGAGCCCATTTTAACACGAATTAGGAGGATATTACCGACTTTTGACTTCGAAACGATCTGTTTTTACTTCATTTCCTGTATCATTCGCAAGTATTATGAAAATGTAGTATTTCATGGATTAAATTATGTACTCACAACAAAAAGTATGTCGGCAGAAAACAAACGTGGCATTATGAAATTGGCAGTACCGTAAGGTTTTCGCTCTGACACTAAGGGTTACTGTAAGTAGCAAGACGAATTTTGCTCGAGCGTTGTCTTACGATTCTCTTATTGAGTTTGTATCTGCCTGCTTGCAGCTCTGCTACAAAAGAGTTAAAAATCTTGTTTTTAAGCGAGTCAGGAAAGGCGAACGAAAGCAGCTTGCAACTGGTAGCTAAGCATGTATGTTACCTAGGAACTGGTTTTTTCCTAAAGTGGGAAGACATCCTTTTGTGGTTGAATTGTTGGCAAATGTTAGTCACACGTATGCCGTTGATCTAATCGTTTCGGTGTGTTGAATTTGTATCATTGATTTTTCTACAGGTTTTTTCTGTCCCAAATAGAGAGCTGAAGTCTCTTATTAGTATTTTCACGTCATCTTGGTGAATTTTGCTAATAGTATTTTCGAGCGTGTTCCAGAATTTTCGGACATTTTCGATGTTTTCCTTATTTTCGATGTTGGTGTGGGCATGTGCATTGATGAGTGTATATTTTTTACTGGGGCTCTGGATGAGCATAGTCATAAGTCGATTGTTGATGGGCGTGTCGTCGCTCTTCTCTTGACTGCCCATTTTCCCATACTCAAATCTAACACCATCCGACTGCGTGTACTCCGTACGCCATTTACACATACGAGAAAAATATGGTCTACTAAGCATCGGGCGACGGCGGCGTATCCATCGCCTCATTCGTGCACGGAGATACCGGGTCCTCATCTTCGTCCGACGAAACATATATGGCTTCCGCCTCCTCGTCCATGTCCGAATTGTCCGACGCCATCTCCTGTTTCACATTCAAACAATGAAGAATATGACAATCGGCGTGAACAACGCGAAGACGGGATATTAATGCTTCGTCTCCAATATTGAACTCATTAGACACGAATATTACAAGTCCACGATGTGTTATAGTTAGACCAGCTTTATTCTTCACATTTACAGTCACTGGCCTACCTTCCACAATACGTTTCAAAATGGCGGCAAACGGACGCCATCGCAACCAGTCAAACTCCTCAAAAAGAATAACATTATGTATGCGCGAATCATACCCGCCAAATCCGAATTCGGAACAATATGGCATATACACGTGTTGCTTACGGGAAATAACTTTCTCCACTAACGTAGACTTGCCAATATTGGTATCGCCATACAAATACAATTGCTTCTTTCTTACCGCCTTGGACCGAAAGGCCGCATTATACCATTGGACAACGCGGCCCGCCCAGCCATTATACTTCAAGTGGCACTCAGTAAATCCGCGAACCACGCACTTCTTTGCCTGAAAGGATTCAAAGTACTTTTCTATAAATCGTACTCGCGACCAATTATTAACTAAAAAAGGGTCTGTATAATCAATGGCATGTGTACGTTCGGCCCACCTACGCAACCGAACATTAAATGAGAGAGCGGATTCGTTAACATTACAAATAGGGTCAGAATCCGATTTAGTAATATATGCCAATGCCGTCTTCCTACTACGACACTTTTGCACAGTTCATGTTTGTTTGTGTTTCATTGGTTTGGCCAGGGTGAAGCCTTTGGAAGCAAATATTTTCAGCCGAGCCCATTGATCTAAGAGACGGTGACGAGAGTAGCGGTGATTTTCACTCAGACGTGTCTGGATTTTGGGTTCAGAGGATTGAGAAGCCGTTCAGGATTGTGTTAGTATTTGGTTCACCTCTAGTATTTGATTTCCTCGGTACCGCCCATATGGGGAAGGGTTTCCCCTATCGGCCACACGGGATTTTTATTAGTATTATTGTATTATGTCATCAGCAAATCCGATATGGTGTATCTTCCCACCACTGAAATAGATGTGAATTGTTCGATTCAGTATTTCCATCACATAAATATGGATTATAATTACGTTACATTGCTCCTAGTGGACATATTTCTCACTTTTTCTTAGACAGTTGCTACCTGTTACTGCATCATAGGAACTTACGTGTGCAGCATTGTTGCAATACAGACGTTCAAATTATCCGATTTCTGTAATTTAATTTCGATACCAGATCGTTATAATTGGATTCAGCCAGTCAGTCTTAATGTGGATATCCGACTACGACTCTCATCATATGATAGACTTGCTAAATCACATTCTTAATCGGACTGTTGAATCTAGGTCACTTATCTATGACAGGGCCTGAATTTTTAACATTGTGGAAAATAATAATCCAATGTGCTTATTACAAATACGTTATTTAAATATAAATATAGGAACTAACGAGGTAACAGTTTATTTACAAGAGCAGAGCCCCATCCATCATAGCAGAGCAGTGCGATATTGGTTTCAGGGCCAAGAGAGGATAAAGCTGTTGCCGTTTGTTCCACCATCACCGAACATCAACCAGATAGAGAATATGTGGGCAGAGGTAACAAGGTCATTGCCATGTGGACCTACAAATGCAAGCGACCTTAGGAGGAATATAGAAAACGTATGGTGGGAAGCAAACCATCACGCTACACTGTCGACGACTTAATGAAATCAATGCCCCTACGCCTTCGAGAAATCTTACGTAATCATCGTAGGTGGGTTGGTTACTAAAAGTATACTCGTCCACAAAACCCATGTGGACAATTATCTGATATCGGTCAAGCTTTGCTTTGTCGCAGCTCCTTAGCATACAACAAGTCCATTTACTTTCAGTCTCCTCCTTACAATTCTTGCAATGCAATGAAAAATCTCATCCACTCGACGCCAACTGAGGAGCTGACTGGTGCATGTGTTGTTCAACATACAGCAGTTGTCACCATCACTGGAATCAACGACTGTGTGAGTGTGTGTGTGTGTTTTCGTGTTCACACACAATTTGAATGAATACTATTAACATTAGAGATCCAACCAACAATAAATATTGCATCACATATGGCTGTAAAGTATTTGAATGCGATGGGAAGTTACAAACTGAATTTTTACCCAACCCACGTCCTGCATATTACGTTAAGTAAGATGTATTAACTCCATAGTATGGTTAGCAGAGACACTGCGCTCTTGTTGTCGAGGCTCGCGACAAGTGCAGCGATTAGCGCTGCCCACTGCCGCCGCGATTAGTTTATGTTGGCTGAGGGTGGACACTGCAGCAGACGCTTCGCCATAAACAGAAGAAATCACCTTGGCTCTGACTGCAGTGAGCGGATATCACTGCCTGCGTGTTCTTATAGTAACCAACGCGAAACTCTATTCACAGGTGCCATGGAGCAATTGCAACGGGTATCATGTCATTAGTCATCAGAATATTAACCAGTGATGAAATAGCCACTCTATTTGAATCCCAAGAAAATAGGAACCTTCTCACAAAGGAATGGGAGGCGATATCAAAATTTTTCCAACATACAAAAATTAACTGCAGGGCTTTCATGTACGCAGTAGTAGCATACAAGGAAATATTATGTCTTGGAAGCGTATATTAACGCCCTTGTTTTAGTATGAAGTGAGAAAATAAACACGAAAAACTAAAGTTCCTGAGAAGCATATAAGTCATTTCCTCTTCTCATATCATATCTTTTGTTTTAGTATGAAGTAAAAAAATAAACAGTTTAGGGTTGTGAAGCATAATATGACACCAGATTCTTACCGTAGGCGCTATCGGAAACGCAAAAAGCAGGGAGCTGTCCATTGTTTTGTCCAACAGTCTGTTTCCTTTCATGCATTACTCCCGCTAGGAGATTCTTATTTAAGGACTTGTGGGCATCAAGTTCTTCAGTAGAAAAGCCTTATGTTATTGTGCTAATTGCGGTGTGGAAAAAATGCAACAAAGACGAGTTCTCCTAGAGCAGTGCGGATATTTGCATATGTCTGTATTCAGCAATGACTGCCAGCTGATACAACACTTCACAGAATCATTGCGGCAGGCAACACAACTGTGCGTGCACTTCAGACTTCATTCAGTAAGACGTCAGGAGATGGATGGAAACGTCAAATTAACGTCGCTTTCCGAGTCGTATTCAATCCAGAATGCGGTCTTATTAAGGGAGTTGAGCGTACCAGCAATTACACTTTTATAATTCCCATATGAGTATTCCGATAGCCAAAAGAACCCGTTAGTGTGAAACCATCGGAAACTGCATTAATTTCAAACTCCAAGAACTTGAGACAATACATGGACTCTTCTCTTCACTGGGTGACCTTTTACTGTTATTTAGTATTCTCTCTGTCCTACGCGTAATGCAATAGGAACTTCAGAGGCGCTTTCCGCTATTCTTGAGAAACATCAGCAACTTGCAATCACTGCGAGTCACAACTGCGTGATGATAATGGTTCAGGTTGTCAGTAGTTGTGGTGGTGTTATGCTGTCAAACTGCTTACAGTAACGTTAATGGTGGCGCACATAATTTATCGCTGACTACCTACTTAAGTAAAGACAGTGTTGTGGCGTCGTCGCTTGTCTGTATTTCGCCTTATCTTGAGTAATCCGATTTAACGATCTTAGTACTCCATTCGCGGGCTGCTAATGATACAGTATGACTACAGAGATCATCGTGCGAGTATTACATTAATTCTGCAATGAATTGCTTAACAAATATTACCCTCAGCTATGCAGCTGGAATAACTCATTACACAGGTACTCTATGTTGCACTTGGTTAAGTGAGCACTTCGCTGCAATCCTGCTTCTACTGATCGTAAATTCTGGTTCAAATGGCTCTGAGCTCTATGGCACTTAACTTCTGACGTCATCTGTCTGCTAGGACTTAGAACTACTTAAACCTAATTAACCTAAGGACATCAGACACATCCATGCCCGAGACCTTATCTATTTGGATTTTTGCCTGCGGGGATGGTTAAACACGAAGTCTACAAAGAAAAAGTAAACCCAAGAGCGATTTGATCGTTCGGATTATGAATAGTGCAGCCCACATAAAAGAACGCAAAGACGACCTGAGAAGAGCTACACGTGGTGTTATTAAGAGAAGTCAAATGTGCACTGAAGTTGGTGAGGGAATTTTTGAAAATCAACTTTGAACGTCCTCATTTGCCTTTGCTTTGAGTTTGTTAAGGTTACGTACTAACAGTTGTATCTAACAGTTGTATCTCTGTATTCAATAAAAAGTGGACGCATTTATATGGAATTTTTTTGTGCAATTCGTCTGTACTACTACTTGCTAAAATATCTACTATTCCTCCTTAAACACCCTCTATATGGACATATGTGTGGTGTCTGTTCTTTCGGACATGTCTGAAGGAAAAACACTACGAATCTGGGTTCGAACCTGGTCAGGCACAAATTTTCATCTGACGCCGTTGTTCTGTTTTAATGCCCATGACAGCATGTACATCTGTCCTTCAATCTTTAATTAATTAACGCGGCTCTCTATTTCAAGTCGTAGTGTCTTTTCTTTCGGAAATGTCCTAAGAAACTCACACACACACACACACACACACACACACACACACACACACACATTTTTGTCTTAAGTGCTATTCTGAAAACGTTTGGCAACTCAGTGATAGTGCCGGACTGGAGTTGCATCAACCTACTCATTTCACTAGATATAGTTGTAATTTTCTGAACAATTCCTGTTTAATAAGTAACAGCGACAGTGTCTCTCATCGTTTACTTTGACGGAAACCTGCTTCTTTCTGCCCTAGCCTTTACTATAGCAATGAGTGATTGCTCACATTCTTGATACCTCACTGGACGTGCTACTGCAACTGTAGCCAAAGACTCAACTCACGCTGGAAAAGTGTGTTTCAAGTCAGATGGTTTTGCTCCTACCCTACAGTCATTGAAAACGGTCACAACGAAATTAAGTATAGGTATCTTATGAGACCCTTGAGTGCATACTGGGGTGCTGTGAAGAAGAAAAAAGTAGTTTTTGACAATTGTCAGATGACAGGTGGAATTTGACAGATTCCACGAACAATTGGGAGAGCAAACTTAATGTCATCGGAACCTTGTTGAAGGACCATGACATGCGATCGTTAGACCGACTGCAGAAAGTTCAGTTTATAAATACATACATACTTAGCAAAGTATATCATGTCGCAGCAGTCTTACCGATACCGCAGGTCACTGCACATAAATTATTAGCGGTAGCTTCTTGGTACGTGTGGAAACAAAATATCTTCAAAGTATCCTTCCACACGGTGACTTTCCAGAGGCAAAACGGAGGACTTGGAATTAAAGACGTGCTTTTAAACTAATACATGGCACTAAGAGAGGCGTCACGAAACTTCTGTTCCTCTCGTTAGATCCTGGGGATAGGAACGCTCCTGTTAATGTAGCACGCCAACCTAGATTACGTCCGAAAGTACTACAGCGATTGGAGATGTATAAGACTTCCCCCAGCACAAATAAACACTAGAACCATCTATGATTATATTACCAGACATCGTCTTCACAAACCAATTCCGCTAAATTAACCTACAAAAAACTGGAGGAACGTCTGGAAAAATATCAACAATAAAATTATACCAACTAGAGTCAGTGCCGTATGGTGCGACGTTGTAAACGAAACCATACCCACAGCGGAACGATTATGGAAAATCAAATTGAGACCATCTCCATACTGCGACAAATGTCGGCTTGTAGAAACTGTAGCGCACACCTTCTTATGCGAAAATTGAATCATAATTTGGATCTGGACTAGGAAGAAATTAGCATTATCAACAAAACCGCAGAAAGTCATACACCGATAACTGAAGCTTTACAACCCGACTGGAAATGTTACCCATCCGCAAAGAATAACAGTTGTTCGTGGCTTCTGGGACAGTTTGTGTTTTACGTCGTAACAAGAAAAACTTAGAAGAGTACATGTTCTATACTGCAGAAGAACATTTTAAGCTGAAGAAGAATAACAAATATAAGGAATGGTTTAAAATTTTTTATCTATTGCTGTATGTGGGCTACAAAGAGTTGGACAGTTTCATTGATTAGAACCAGAATACTATTCTTTCACTTTTTTTATTCCTGGAATATTCTTTTACGTTGGCTCTAAAATCAGAACTGTTCTAATTTGGCAAAACCCCTCCGGCTCCGAAATTTCTTTCGGAGCAGGAAATTTCTTTCATTTGTTGAAAAATATATGGCTCCCTTACAGACCTCATGTGCATCCAGTGCACAATAACTTAAATTGTGCATATACTTCTGAATGAATATTTGTTATGTATTTTCCCGTCGTCCTTTTCACTGTTATAAGTTATGTTCTACAAGGAACGCACGCCATTGGAGGCGGAAATGTGTAATTTATTTTACCTTAATTACTACTTCAATTTTGTTCTACAATTTAAAGGAATATACGGGTGCAAACATACATGGAAATAATGCAGCTGCTCAGTGACAGGTATGGGGGCGACATTGTGGCCAGCCCTCGGATCTTCGATCCCTGCCCTCTTTGCCTCCGCCTACCTGGTGCTGAAAGTCTTCTCAGACTTAAAAAAGAATAATAGTGCAGTGATCAGCACGTCTGTCTAGTAAGCAGAAGGTCTAAGTTCGAAGCCCACTCGGTCACAAATTTTCATCTGCCGTCGTTGCTGTATCTCAACGCGCTGTGACAGTGTGGACGTCAGTCCTCCGATATTTAAGACGCAATTGTTTTTTGAGGCAATAGAGGTGATTTGCAAACATTTGTCTTGCCATCAATGTAACGGGACTTCAACGGCATCGAACCCTTAGTCATTGCTTTGTGGCGGCGCTAACCCATGTCATATACATGGGAATTAGACTGTAGTTCATATTTAGTCAAATAACGAATGGTCCGTATACAAGTATGCCGGCCGGGGTGGCTGAACGGTTCTAGGCGCTACAGTCTGGAATCGCGTGACCGCTACGGTCAAAGGTTCGAATCCTGGCTCGGGCATGGATGTGTCTGATGTCCTTAGGTTAATTAGGTTTAAGTAGTTCTAAGTCCTAGCAGACAGATGACGTCAGAAGTTAAGTGCCATAGAGCTCAGAGCCATTTGAACCAGAATTTACGATCAGTAGAAGCAGGATTGCAGCGAAGTGCTCACTTAACCAAGTGCAACATAGAGTACCTGTGTAATGAGTCATTCCAGCTGCATAGCTGAGGGTAATATTTGTTAAGCAATTCATTGCAGAATTAATGTAATACTCGCAGGATGATCTCTGTAGTCATACTGTATCATTAGCAGCCCGCGAATGGAGTACTAAGATCGTTAAATCGGATTACTCAAGATAAGGCGAAATACAGACAAGCGACGACGCCACAACACTGTCTTTACTTAAGTAGGTAGTCAGCGATAAATTATGTGCGCCACCATTAACGTTACTGTAAGCAGTTTGACAGCATAACACCACCACAACTACTGACAACCTGAACCATTATCATCACGCAGTTGTGACTCGCAGTGATTGCAAGTTGCTGATGTTTCTCAAGAATAGCGGAAAGCGCCTCTGAAGTTCCTATTGCATTACGCCTAGGACGGAGAGAATACTAAATAACAGTAAAAGGTCACCCAGCGAAGAGAAGAGTCCACGTATTGTCTCAAGTTCTTGGAGTTTGAAATTAATGTAGTTTCCGATGGTTTCACACTAACGGGTTCTTTTGGCTATCGGAATACTCATATGGGAATTATAAAAGTGTAATTGCTGGTACGCTCAACTCCCTTAATAAGACCGCATTCTGGATTGAATACGACTCGGAAAGCGACGTTAATTTGACGTTTCCATCCATCTCCTGACGTCTTACTGAATGAAGTCTGAAGTGCACGCACAGTTGTGTTGCCTGCCGCAATGATTCTGTGAAGTGTTGTATCAGCTGGCAGTTATTGCTGAATACAGACATATGCAAATATCCGCACTGCTCTAGGAGAACTCGTCTTTGTTGCATTTTTTCCACACCGCAATTAGCACAATAACATAAGGCTTGTTCTTCTGAAGTACTTGATGCCCACAAGTCCTTAAATAAGAATCTCCTAGCGGGAGTAATGCATGAAAGGAAACAGACTGTTGGACAAAACAATGGACAGCTCCCTGCTTTTTTCGTTTCCGATAGCGCCTAGGATAAGAATCTGGTGTCATATTATGCTTCACAACCCTAAACTGTTTATTTTTTTACTTCATACTAAAACAAAAGTTATGATATTAGAAGAGGAAATGACTTATATGCTTCTCAGCAACTTTAGTTTTTCGTGTTTATTTTCTCGCTTCATACTAAAACAAGGGCGTTAATATACGCTTCCAAGACATAATATTTCCTTGTGTGCTACTACTGCGTACATGAAAGCCCTGCAGTTAATTTTTGTATGTTGGAAAAATTTTGATATCGCCTCACATTTCTTTGTGCGATTGTTCCCATTTTCTTGGGATTCAAATAGAGTGGCTATTTCATCACTGGTTAATATTCTGATGGCTAATGACATGATACCCGTTGCAATTGCTCCATGGTACCTGTGAATAGAGTTTCGCGTTCGTTACTATAAGAACACGCAGGCAGTGATATCCGCTCACTGCAGTCAGAGCCAAGGTGATTTCTTCTGTTTATGGCGAAGCGTCTGCTGCATTGTCCACCCTCAGCCAACATAAACTAATCGCGGCGGCAGTGGGCACCGCTAATCGCTGCACTTGTCGCGAGCCTCGACAACAAGAGCGCAGTGTCTCTGCTAACGATACTATGGAGTTAATACATCGTACTTAACGTAATATGCAGGACGTAGGTTCGGTAAAAATTCAGTTTGTAACTTCCCATCGCATTCAAATACTTTACAGCCATATTTGATACAATATTTATTGTTGGTTGTCTCTCTAATGTTAATAGTATTGATTCAAATTGTGTGTGAACACGAAAACACACACACACACACACTCACACAGTCGTTGATTCCAGTGATGGTGACAACTGCTGTTTGTTGAACAACACATGCACCAGTCAGCTCCTCAGTTGGCGTCGAGTGGATGAGATTTTTAATTGCATTGCAAGAATTGTAAGGAGGAGACTGAAAGTAAATGGACTTGTTGTATAGTAAGGATCTGCGACAAAGCAAAGCTTGACCGATATCAGATAATTGTCCACATGGGTTTTGTGGACGAGTATACTTTTAGTGACCAATCCACCTACGATCATTACGTAAGATTTCTCGAAGGTGTAGGGGCATTGATTTCATTAAGTCGTCGGCAGTGTAGCGTGATGGTTTGCTTCCCACCATACGTTTTCTACATTCCTCCAAAGGTCGCTTGCATTTGTAAGTCCACATGGCAATGACCTTGTTACCTCTGCCCACATATTCTCTATCTGGTTGATGTTCGGTGATCGTGGAACAAACGGCAACAGCTTTATCCTCTCTTGGCCCTGAAACCAATATCGCACTGCTCTGCTATGATGGATGGGGCTCTGCTCTTGTAAACAAATTGTTACCTCGTTAGTTCATATACTTAAATAACGTATTTGTAATAAGCACATTGGATTATTATTTTCCACAGTGTTAAAAATTCAGGCCCTGTCATAGATAAGTGACCTAGATTCAACAGTCCGATTAAGAATGTGATTTAGCAAGTCTCTCATATGATGAGAGTCGTAGTCGGATATCCACATTAAGACTGACTGGCTGAATCCAATTATAACGATCTGGTATCGAAATGAAATTACAGAAATCGGATAATTTGAACGTCTGTATTGCAAAAATGCTGCACACATAAGTTCCTATGATGCAGTAACAGGTAGCAACTGTGTAAGAAAAAGTGAGAAATATGTCCACTAGGAGCAATGTAACGTAATTATAATCCATATTTATGTGATGGAAATACTGAATCGAACAATTCACATCTATTTCAGTGGTGGGAAGATACACCATATCGGATTTGCTGATGACATAATACAATAATACTAATAAAAATCCCGCGTGGCCGATAGGGGAAACCCTTCCCCATATGGGCGGTACCGAGGAAATCAAATACTAGAGGTGAACCAAATACTAACACAATCCTGAACGGCTTCTCAATCCTCTGAACCCAAAATCCAGACACGTCTGAGTGAAAATCACCGCTACTCTCGTCACCGTCTCTTAGATCAATGGGCTCGGCTGAAAATATTTGCTTCCAAAGGCTTCACCCTGGCCAAACCAATGAAACACAAAGAAACATGAACTGTGCAAGCAAAGTCAACCTTACCCCCGGTTAGCACGGCAGATAATATCGAAGATAATTTCCCTACAAGCAGAAAACATGCATTTGAAAACTAAACATCAATACATTGATCCAAACACGAAAACTAAATAATCTCACAAAAGAAATCGACGCCAAACATTTCTCATCCTTGCTCTTCAAGAACCATGACTAATTGGCAATGAAACCTTCCATTACGGAAACCATTGCATCTTCAAGAGCAAAATACAACAAAAGGTAGCGAAAGGCGTACCAATCTTCGGCATCGCGTTTCTCGAACACAGATCAACTCTGTCAAAGAAATCACGCCCATCAACGATCGACTTATGACTATGCTCATCCAGAGCCCCAGTAAAAAATATACACTCATCAATGCACATGCCCCCACCAACATCGAAAATAAGAAAAACATCGAAAATGTCCAAAAATTCTGGAACACACTCGAAAATACTATTAGCAAAATCCACCAAGATGACGTGAGAATACTAATGGGAGACTTCAGCTCTCTATTAGGGACAGAAAAAAACTGTAGAAAAATCATTGGTACAAATTCAACATACCGAAACGATTAGATCAACGGCATACGTCTGACTGACATTTGCCAACAGTTCAACCACAAAAGGATGTCTTCCCACTTTAGGAAAAAACCAGGTCCTAGGTAACAAACATGCTTAGCTACCAGGTGCAAGCTGCTTCCGTTCGCCTTTCCTGACTCGCTGAAAGCCATATTTTTAACTCTTTTGTAGCAGAGCTGCAAGCAGGCAGATACAAACTCAATAAGGGAATCGTAAGACAACGCTCGAGCAAAATTCGTCTTGCTACCTACAGTAACCCTTAGTGTCAGAGCGAAAACCTTACGGTACTGCCAATTTCATAATGCCACTTTTGTTTTCTGCCGACATACTTTTTGTTGTTGTGAATACATAATTTTATCCATGAAATGCTACATTTTCATAATGCTTGCGAATGATACAGGAAATGAAGTAAAAACAGATCTTTTCGAAGTCAAAAGTCGGTAATATCCTCCTAATTCGTGTTAAAATGGGCTCAATCGTCTTACAGACACTAAATGCTTCATTAAGATAGAATGCCGTCGTGATGTTTCTGTAGTAAGCTGAATTTAATTTATATTCGTACAGTGAATATTTTAATTGCAGTTTCCACTAGTGTACTAAACGCAACAGTAATCATCAAAGAAAAATTAATCAGCAGCAGAATTTTATTCACGATATCTAAAGCGATCTGACAATGCTAAAGTTGTTTACAAATTCTACGCCAGCAGAAACCTACTGGTTCTAACGATGTCTTAAAGCAGAGTAGTTTTAAGAGTATTTTCGTCTATAAATGAATTGCCTTGACGGTTGATCGATCAAGAGCGGCAAAGGTAATTTTTACGAATATATGACGAGAGGGACACGTGCCTGAGAGAGGACTTCCCTATCAATACAGGCGCCTGAGAGACGACTTTCCTATCAATCTCCTGGATAGTTTTGTTTCTCAAATCAACAGAGTGCGTTATCATACAGAAGCTCAGGTGATGTAGTTTTGTTGCTCGATTTTCTTACACTGCGACCGAAAGGTGTCTCTGTCGTTGGCAACAAATTCCAGCTATGTTGCACACACCCCTTTGGGCAGAATTCGTAGCCCAGAACACACTTTTGGAGCTATCAGATGTAAAATATTATATTCACACTACTCTTTGCTCGAGTTCACGTCTTTTGGTGGGCCTCAGCCTATCATTTCTTCTTAGGAAGTTAACGATAAAGGCATCATAACACGTCACCAGTAACAGTACTGCATAGGAATGCTCAATGAGCGACCTGATGACGTTCAATAATAGTCACTCCGTTGATTTTTGCTGTCTTGAATTAGAGCATGCAGTACTCCTACACCAGACTTCTGAACTTTGCCTGTTGAATGCAAATGTTGCATGACGGTAAAATGGTAATCTATCACATATATCAGTAGTCGAGACTTCCTTAACGTGGAAAATCATTCATGCCAGAACGATCTTCGTTGAAACAAGAATATCTTTTTCTGGCGTATTTTATCCAAAAGAACTCGGTCCACACACATTTCAGATCTTTCTAGCTGCCTCCTCTGCATTCACCTCTCTGTCATACCAAAAGTAAACGTTGTGTTGCAGATGTTGCACCTTTTTCCACTTGCGACTCAATTTTACGTTGTTTAACTGTAGTTCATGATTTTCAAGTATGCAAAATCTAATGCTTAACTGCAAGATGATAACTAGAACTTCAAATTCGAAAATGACAATTGATACATACACTGACAGCGTTTGGCCACGTTCACATGGGCGGCGCCGGATTTCAGGCGGCGGGTGGCGTCTGGCCGGTGGCCGGTAGCCGCTGCACTGCGAGGAAACCCTCCAGCGTGAGCTGTTGTGATCGCGACGCAGCCACGAGCTGTCCTGCGGAATTGTTTCTGGAATACGTGTTATTGCTGGTGGGCAGAATGTTAAGCGAATTATCTTCGATGTTCAATCAGACTCATAACCTTAGACCGAAATGTGGTAAAAAAATAATAATAATACAGTTGGACGCGAACACGCGACTGTAAGTCCAGAATTCATGACGATTACCGCTAGACCACGGGCTCACACAACTCGGGAACATCTCGGAAGTAGATAAAACTTCCTCCTAACACTTCCGCATAATACAGTGTTGCCAGATTGTGCGGATGGCCGGACTTTGAGGTGTCAGGGGCGGTCAGTTTTATTGACCACCTTACGTGAACGACTTGGACTTAGTCGCTGTGGCGGCCGGCCGGCGGTCAGTTATTATGTCTAAGACTGTACGTTGATGGCACTGTAGTCGGCTTCAAATGCCACTTCTCTAAATATCCTCAACAATTTTTTGCGAAAAGAACATAGCCTTCCCTAGAGTGATTTCCATTTGAGTTCAGGAACCGTCTCTGTGATACCTGCGTGTTGATCAAATCTACTGGTAACAAATCTAACGACACGTCTCTGAGTTGCACTGATGACTGTCTTTAGTCCGATCTGATGGGTATCCTAAACACCATAGCAGTACTGAAGAGTAGGTCGCATTTGCGTTCTATACACGGTCCCCTTTATAGATGGGCTACACCTTAGAATCCTCGCAATAAAGGAAGTCAACTATTCTACTTCCTGCTACCGTCCTTAGGCGCTCGTTCAGTTTCATATCACATTGAAACATTGTGCCTTGATAAGTGCGTGATGAAATTTCGTGGGAAGATACAGTCTCAACGCAAAACTTCTTTGTTTTAATGTCTGCGACCCCAACTGGCTGATCACATCCTTGTCAGAATTTCCCCTATTTCCCGATTACACTAGACCACCTGCCATTGTCTGTACTTTTTCAATGTCCTCTGTCAACAGCATCTGGTAAGTGTTCCATATCGGGCAGCAGCGCTGAAGAACACAGAGGACTAGCGCAATACAAACAGTCTAGTAGATTTGTTGCGGCCTCCAAGTGCTCTACCAATAAAATTTAGTCTGTGGTTGGCCTTCAGCACGACATTTTCCAAACGATGGTTTCAGTATGAGATGTTTGTAATTACGCTCGCTTGGTATTCCACTGGATCTGCAACCTTTAAATCTGTATTACTTATTTGTAGACCAAATTTAAAAGACTTTTCTTAGTGCTTATATAGAGGACATTAGACATTTTTAATATTTAGGGTCAATTGCCTCTTTTCACGCCATGTAGATATATTGTCTATATCATATTGGAATAGGTTTTGATCTTCGGAAGATTTTACTGGACGGCAAACGATAACAACATCTGTAAATAATTTAAGAGTGCTACTCAGATAGAGTCGGAAATCGATTATACAGGGTGGTAAGAAACAGCCTGAAAAGCTTATAGGCCTGTCGTAGTGTAGGTAGTCCTGAGAAGTAATTGTCAAGAAAATCTTTGCTCAATTTTCGAGTTAGTTAGCATTGAAGTTAGTCAACCAGGCTATTGCTTGAGAAAATCTAGATACAATAAGTGTCACTTGCTCTCATACCATTGATGGAAATTTGGAAACTTGTGGTAAGTCCTTTGGGGCCAAACCGCTGAGTTCAACGGTCCCTACGCCTACACACTACTTAAACTAACTTACGCTAAGGACAACACACAAAGGTGGCCGTTGTGGCCGAGAGGTTCTAGGCGCTTCAGTCTGGAACCGCGCTGCTGCTACAGTCGCAGGTTCGAATCCTGCCTCGGGCATGGATATGTGTGATGTCCTCAGGTTAGTTAGGTTTAAGTAGTTCTAAGTTATAGGGGACTCATTACCTCAGATGTTAAGTCCCATAGTGCTCAGAGCCATTTGAACCATTTGACAACGCACACACCCATGCCCGAGGGATGACTCGAACCTCCGACTGGGAAACCCGCGCTGACCGTGACAAGGCGCCCCTAGACCGCGCGGCTACCCCGCGTCGCATACCGTAGATGATAGCGCACGGGACTGCTCAAGCTTTGGATTCTTACTACACTGCTATGTCTGATTTATGTTTAGTTCTCCTGTTTTGATTAAGGGGGAAAAAACGAAGAACATGTTTGACGCAGTCTTCTCTCATGGGTCGGACCGTTGTCACCGAGCGGTTCTAGGCGCTTTAGTCCGGAACCGCGTTGCTGCTACGGTCTCAAGTTCGTATCCTGCGTCGGGCATGGATGTGTGTGATGTCCTTAGGTTAGTTAGGTTTAAGTAGTTCCAAGTCTAGGGGACTGATGACCCCAGATGTTAAGTCCTATAGTGCTTAGAGTCATTTGAAGAATTTTTTGAATTTTCGTGCGCAACAGGCTGACTGCCTAACTTCAATGTTAATTAAC